>NW_027150312.1:0-38799 GCF_031143425.1 Pleurodeles waltl
GCAAGTCACCCCATCTAGGATTCCCCTAGGTCTCTAGTTTTCAGAAATGCACAGGTTTGATAGGTTTCCCTATGTGCCGGCTGAGCTAGAGGCCATAATCTACAGGTAGGCACTTTGCAAAAAACACCTCTGTTTTCTTCCAAAAATTTGGATGTGTCCACGTTGCGCTTTGGGGCGTTTCCTGTCGCGGGGCGCTAGGCCTACCCACACAAGTGAGGTATCATTTTTATCGGGAAACTTGGGGGAACGCTGGTGGAAGGAAATTTGTGGCTCCTCTCAGATTCCAGAACTTTCTGCCACAGAAATGTGAGGAACATGTGG
Source organism: Pleurodeles waltl (assembly GCF_031143425.1). Taxonomy (NCBI): domain Eukaryota; kingdom Metazoa; phylum Chordata; class Amphibia; order Caudata; family Salamandridae; genus Pleurodeles; species Pleurodeles waltl. Next base: position 322 of record NW_027150312.1, read on the forward strand.
TTTTTTTTAGCCAAATTTTGAGGTTTTGCAAAGGATTCTGGGTAACAGAACCTGGTCCGAGCCCCGCAAGTCACCCCATCTTGGATTCCCCTAGTTCTCTAGTTTTCAGAAATGCACAGGTTTGGTAGGTTTCCCTAGGTGCCGGCTGAGCTAGAGCCCAAAATCTACAGGTAGGCACTTCGCAAAAAACACCTCTGTTTTCTTCCAAAAATTTGGATGTGTCCACGTTGCGCTTTGGGGCGTTTCCTGTTGCGGGCGCTAGGCCTACCCACACAAGTGAGGTATCATTTTTATCGGGAGACTTGGGGGAACGCTGGGTGGAAGGAAATTTGTGGCTCCTCTCAGATTCCAGAACTTTCTGCCACAGAAATGTGAGGGGACATGTGTTTTTTTTAGCCAAATTTTGAGGTTTGCTAAGGATTCTGGGTAACAGAACCTGGTCCGAGCCCCGCAAGTCACCCCATCCTGGATTCCCCTAGGTCTCTAGTTTTCAGAAATGCACAGGTTTGGTAGGTTTCCCTAGTGCCGGCTGAGCTAGAGGCCATAATCTACAGGTAGGCACTTCGCAAAAAACACCTCTGTTTTCTTCCATAAATTTGGATGTGTCCACGTTGAGCTTTGGGGCGTTTCCTGTCGCGGGCGCTAGGCCTACCCATACAAGTGAGGTATCATTTTATCGGGAGACTTGGGGGAACGCTGGCTGGAAGGAAATTTGTGGCTCCTCTCAGATTCCAGAACTTTCTGCCACAGAAATGTGAGGAACATGTGTTTTTTTTAGCCAAATTTTGAGGTTTGCAAAGGATTCTGGGTAACAGAAACTGGTCCGAGCCCCGCAAGTCACCCCTCCTTAGATTCCCCTACGTCTCTAGTTTTCAGAAATGCACAGGTTTGGTATGTTTCCCTAGGTGACGGCAGAGCTAGAGACCAAAATCTACAGGTAGGCACTTCGCAAAAAACACCCTCTGTTTTCTTCAAAAATTTGGATGTGTCCACGTTGCGCTTTGGGGCGTTTCCTGTTGCAGGTGCTAGGCCTACCCACACAAGTGAGGTATAATTTTTATCGGGAGACTTGGGGAACGCTGGGTGGAAGGAAATTTGTGGCTCCTCTCAGATTCCAGAACTTTCTGCCACAGAAATGTGAGGAACATGTGTTTTTTTAGCCAAATTTTGAGGTTTGCAAAGGATTCTGGGTAACAGAACCTGGTCCGAGCCCCGCAAGTCACCCCATCTAGGATTCCCCTAGGTCTCTAGTTTTCAGAATGCACAGGTTTGGTAGGTTTCCCTATGTGCCGGCTGAGCTAGAGGCCATAATCTACAGGTAGGCACTTCGCAAAAAACACCTCTGTTTTCTTCCAAAAATTTGGATGTGTCCCACGTTGCGCTTTGGGGCGTTTCCTGTCGCGGGCGCTAGGCCTACCCACACAAGTGAGGTATCATTTTTATCGGGAGACTTGGGGGAACGCTGGGTGGAAGGAAATTTGTGGCTCCTCTCAGATTCCAGAACTTTCTGCCACAGAAATGTGAGGAACATGTGTTTTTTTAGCCAAATTTTGAGGTTTGCAAAGGATTCTGGGTAACAGAACCTGGCCCGAGCCCCGAAAGTCACCCCATCCTGGATTCCCCTAGTTCTCTAGTTTTCAGAAATGCACAGGTTTGGTAGGTTTCCCTAGGTGCCGGCTGAGCTAGAGGCCAAAATCTACAGGTAGGCACTTCGCAAAAAACACCTCTGTTTTTCTTCCAAAAATTTGGATGTGTCCACGTTGCGCTTTGGGGGCGTTTCCTGTCGCGGGCGCTAGGCCTACCCACACAAGTGAGGTATCATTTTTATCGGGAGACTTGGGGGAACGCTGGCTGGAAGGAAATTTGTGGCTCCTCTCAGATTCCAGAACTTTCTGCCACAGAAATGTGAGGAACATGTGTTTTTTTAGCCAAATTTTGAGGTTTGCAAAGGATTCTGGGTAACAGAACCTGGTCCGAGCCCCGCAAGTCACCCCATCCTGGATTCCCCTAGGTCTCTAGTTTTCAGAAATGGACAGGTTTGGTAGGTTTCCCTAGGTGCCGGCTGAGCTAGAGGCCATAATCTACAGGTAGGCACTTCGCAAAAAAACACCTCTGTTTTCTTCCAAAAATTTTGATGTGTCCACGTTGCGCTTTGGGGAGTTCCCTGTCGCGGGCGCTAGGCCTACCCACACAAGTGAGGTATCATTTTTATCGGAGACTTTGTGGAACGCTGGGTGGAAGGAAATTGGTGGCTCCTCTCAGATTCCAGAACTTTCTGCCACAGAAATGTGAGGAACATGTGTTTTTTTAGCCAAATTTTGAGGTTTGCAAAGGATTCTGGGTAACAGAACCTGGTCCGAGCCCCGCAAGTCACCCCTCCTTAGATTCCGCTACGTCTCTAGTTTTCAGAAATGCACAGGTTTGGTATGTTTCCCTAGGTGACGGCAGAGCTAGAGGCCCAAAATCTACAGGTAGGCAATTCGCAAAAAACACCTCTGTTTTCTTTCAAAAATTTGGATGTGTCCACGTTGCGCTTTGGGGCGTTTCCTGTTGCAGGTGCTAGGCCTACCCACACAAGTGAGGTATAATTTTTATCGGGAGACTTGGGGGAACGCTGGGTGGAAGGAAATTTGTGGCTCCTCTCAGATTCCAGAACTTTCTGCCACAGAAATGTGAGGGACATGTGTTTTTTTAGCCAAATTTTGAGGTTTGCTAAGGATTCTGGGTAACAGAACCTGGTCCGAGCCCCGCAAGTCACCCCATCTTGGATTCCCCTACGTCTCTAGTTTTCAGAAAAGCACAGGTTTGGGTAGGTTTCCCTAGGTGCTGGCTGAGCTAGAGGCCAAAATCTACAAGAAGGCACTTCGCAAAAAACACCTCTGTTTTCTTCCATAAATTTGGATGTGTCCACGTTGAGCTTTGGGGCGTTTCCTGTCGCGGGCGCTAGGCCTACCCATACAAGTGAGGTATCATTTTTATCGGGAGGACTTGGGGGGAACGCTGGCTGGAAGGAAATTTGTGGCTCCTCTCAGATTCCAGAACTTTCTGCCACAGAAATGTGAGGAACATGTGTTTTTTTAGCCTAATTTTGAGGTTTGCAAAGGATTCTGGGGAACAGAACCTGGTCCGAGCCCCGCAAGTCACCCCTCTTTAGATTCCCCTACATCTCTGGTTTTCAGAAATGCACAGGTTTGGTAGGTTTCCCTAGGTGCCGGCTGAGCTAGAGGCCAAATCTACAGGTAGGCACTTCGCAAAAAACACCTCTGTTTTCTTTCAAAAATTTGGATGTGTCCACGTTGCGCTTTGGGGCGTTTCCTGTTGCGGGCGCTAGGCCTACCCACACAAGTGAGGTATCATTTTTATCGGGAGACTTGGGGGAACGCTGGGTGGAAGGAAATTTGTGGCTCCTCTCAGATTCCAGAACTTTCTGCCACAGAAATGTGAGGAACATGTGTTTTTTTTGCCAAATTTTGAGGTTTGCAAAGGATTCTGGGTAACAGAACCTGGTCCGAGCCCCGCAAGTCACCCCATCCTGGATTCCCCTAGGTCTCTAGTTTTCAGAAATGCACAGGTTTGGTAGGTTTCCCTAGGTGCCGGCTGAGCTAGAGGCCATAATCTACAGGTAGGCACTTCGCAAAAACACCTCTGTTTTCTTCCATAAATTTGGATGTGTCCACGTTGAGCTTTGGGGCGTTTCCTGTCGCGGGGCGCTAGGCCTACCCATACAAGTGAGGTATCATTTTTATCGGGAGACTTGAGGGAACGCTGGCTGGAAGGAAATTGGTGGCTCCTCTCAGATTCCAGAACTTTCTGCCACAGAAATGTGAGGAACATGTGTTTTTTTAGCCAAATTTTGAGGTTTGCAAAGGATTCTGGGTAACAGAAACTGGTCCGAGCCCGCAAGTCACCCCTCCTTAGATTCCCCTACGTCTCTAGTTTTCAGAAATGCACAGGTTTGGTATGTTTCCCTAGGTGACGGCAGAGCTAGAGGCCAAAATCTACAGGTAGGCACTTCGCAAAAAACACCTCTGTTTTCTTTCAAAAATTTGGATGTGTCCACGTTGCGCTTTGGGGCGTTTCCTGTTGCAGGTGCTAGGCCTACCCACACAAGTGAGGTATAATTTTTATCGGGAGACTTGGGGGAACGCTGGGTGGAAGGAAATTTGTGGCTCCTCTCAGATTCCAGAACTTTCTGCCACAGAAATGTGAGGAACATGTGTTTTTTTTTAGCCAAATTTTGAGGTTTGCAAAGGATTCTGGGTACAGAACCTGGTCCGAGCCCCGCAAGTCACCCCATCTAGGATTCCCCTAGGTCTCTAGTTTTCAGAAATGCACAGGTTTGGTAGGTTTCCCTATGTGCCGGCTGAGCTAGAGGCATAATCTACAGGTAGGCACTTCGCAAAAAACACCTCTGTTTTCTTCCAAAAATGTGGATGTGTCCACGTTGCGCTTTGGGGCGTTTCCTGTCGCGGGCGCTAGGCCTACCCACACAAGTGAGGTATCATTTTATCGGGAGACTTGGGGGAACGCTGGGTGAAAGGAAATTTGTGGCTCCTCTCAGATTCCAGAACTTTCTGCCACAGAAATGTGAGGAACGTGTGTTTTTTTAGCCAAATTTTGAGGTTTGCAAAGGATTCTGGGTAACAGAACCTGGTCCGAGCCCCGAAAGTCACCCCATCTTGGATTCCCCTAGTTCTCTAGTTTTCAGAAATGCACAGGTTTGGTAGGTTTCCCTAGGTGCCGGCTGAGCTAGAGGCCAAAATCTACAGGTAGGCACTTCGCAAAAAACACCTCTGTTTTCTTCCAAAAATTTGGATGTGTCCACGTTGCGCTTTGGGGCGTTTCCTGTCGCGGGCGCTAGGCCTACCCACACAAGTGAGGTATCATTTTTATCGGGAGACTTGGGGGGAACGCTGGCTGGAAGGAAATTTGTGGCTCCTCTCAGATTCCCAGAACTTTCTGCCACAGAAATGTGAGGAACATGTGTTTTTTTAGCCAAATTTTGAGGTTTGCAAAGGATTCTGGGTAACATAACCTGGTCCGAGCCCCGCAAGTCACCCCATCCTGGATTCCCCTAGGTCTCTAGTTTTCAGAAATGCACAGGTTTGGTAGGTTTCCCTAGGTGCCGGCTGAGCTAGAGGCCATAATCTACAGGTAGGCACTTCGCAAAAAACACCTCTGTTTTCTTCCAAAAATTTGGATGTGTCCACGTTGCGCTTTGGGGCGTTTCCTGTCGCGGGCGCTAGGCCTACCCACACAAGTGAGGTATCATTTTTATCGGGAGACTTGGGGGAACGCTGGCTGGAAGGAAATTTGTGGCTCCTCTCAGATTCCAGAACTTTCTGCCACAGAAATGTGAGGAACATGTGTTTTTTTAGCCAAATTTTGAGGTTTGCAAAGGATTCTGGGTAACATAACCTGGTCCGAGCCCCGCAAGTCACCCCATCCTGGATTCCCCTAGGTCTCTAGTTTTCAGAAATGCACAGGTTTGGTAGGTTTCCCTAGGTGCCGGCTGAGCTAGAGGCCATAATCTACAGGTAGGCACTTCGCAAAAAACACCTCTGTTTTCTTCCAAAAATTTGGATGTGTCCACGTTGCGCTTTGGGGAGTTCCCTGTCGCGGGCGCTAGGCCTACCCACACAAGTGAGGTATCATTTTTATCGGGAGACTTTGTGGAACGCTGGGTGGAAGGAAATTGGTGGCTCCTCTCAGATTCCAGAACTTTCTGCCACAGAAATGTGAGGAACATGTGTTTTTTTAGCCAAATTTTGAGGTTTGCAAAGGATTCTGGGTAACAGAACCTGGTCCGAGCCCCGCAAGTCACCCCTCCTTAGATTCCGCTACGTCTCTAGTTTTCAGAAATGCACAGGTTTGGTATGTTTCCCTAGGTGACGGCAGAGCTAGAGGCCAAAATCTACAGGTAGGCAATTCGCAAAAAACACCTCTGTTTTCTTTCAAAAATTTGGATGTGTCCACGTTGCGCTTTGGGGCGTTTCCTGTTGCAGGTGCTAGGCCTACCCACACAAGTGAGGTATCATTTTTATCGGGAGACTTTGTGGAACGCTGGGTGGAAGGATATTGGTGGCTCCTCTCAGATTCCAGAACTTTCTGCCACAGAAATGTGAGGAACATGTGTTTTTTTAGCCAAATTTTGAGGTTTGCAAAGGATTCTGGGTAACAGAACCTGGTCCGAGCCCCGCAAGTCACCCCTCCTTAGATTCCCCTACGTCTCTAGTTTTCAGAAATGCACAGGTTTGGTATGTTTCCCTAGGTGACGGCAGAGCTAGAGGCCAAAATCTACAGGTAGGCAATTCGCAAAAAACACCTCTGTTTTCTTTCAAAAATTTGGATGTGTCCACGTTGCGCTTTGGGGCGTTTCCTGTTGCAGGTGCTAGGCCTACCCACACAAGTGAGGTATAATTTTTATCGGGAGACTTGGGGGAACGCTGGGTGGAAGGAAATTTGTGGCTCCTCTCAGATTCCAGAACTTTCTGCCACAGAAATGTGAGGGACATGTGTTTTTTTAGCCAAATTTTGAGGTTTGCAAAGGATTCTGGGTAACAGAACCTGGTCCGAGCCCCGCAAGTCACCCCATCTAGGATTCCCCTAGGTCTCTAGTTTTCAGAAATGCACAGGTTTGATAGGTTTCCCTATGTGCCGGCTGAGCTAGAGGCCATAATCTACAGGTAGGCACTTTGCAAAAAACACCTCTGTTTTCTTCCAAAAATTTGGATGTGTCCACGTTGCGCTTTGGGGCGTTTCCTGTCGCGGGCGCTAGGCCTACCCACACAAGTGAGGTATCATTTTTATCGGGAAACTTGGGGGAACGCTGGGTGGAAGGAAATTTGTGGCTCCTCTCAGATTCCAGAACTTTCTGCCACAGAAATGTGAGGAACATGTGTTTTTTTTGCCAAATTTTGAGGTTTGCAAAGGATTCTGGGTAACAGAACCTGGTCCGAGCCCCGCAAGTCACCCCATCTTGGATTCCCCTAGTTCTCTAGTTTTCAGAAATGCACAGGTTTGGTAGGTTTCCCTAGGTGCCGGCTGAGCTAGAGGCCAAAATCTACAGGTAGGCAATTCGCAAAAAACACCTCTGTTTTCTTTCAAAAATTTGGATGTGTCCACGTTGCGCTTTGGGGCGTTTCCTGTTGCAGGTGCTAGGCCTACCCACACAAGTGAGGTATCATTTTTATCGGGAGACTTTGTGGAACGCTGGGTGGAAGGAAATTGGTGGCTCCTCTCAGATTCCAGAACTTTCTGCCACAGAAATGTGAGGAACATGTGTTTTTTTAGCCAAATTTTGAGGTTTGCAAAGGATTCTGGGTAACAGAACCTGGTCCGAGCCCCGCAAGTCACCCCTCCTTAGATTCCCCTACGTCTCTAGTTTTCAGAAATGCACAGGTTTGGTATGTTTCCCTAGGTGACGGCAGAGCTAGAGGCCAAAATCTACAGGTAGGCAATTCGCAAAAAACACCTCTGTTTTCTTTCAAAAATTTGGATGTGTCCACGTTGCGCTTTGGGGCGTTTCCTGTTGCAGGTGCTAGGCCTACCCACACAAGTGAGGTATAATTTTTATCGGGAGACTTGGGGGAACGCTGGGTGGAAGGAAATTTGTGGCTCCTCTCAGATTCCAGAACTTTCTGCCACAGAAATGTGAGGGACATGTGTTTTTTTAGCCAAATTTTGAGGTTTGCAAAGGATTCTGGGTAACAGAACCTGGTCCGAGCCCCGCAAGTCACCCCATCTAGGATTCCCCTAGGTCTCTAGTTTTCAGAAATGCACAGGTTTGATAGGTTTCCCTATGTGCCGGCTGAGCTAGAGGCCATAATCTACAGGTAGGCACTTTGCAAAAAACACCTCTGTTTTCTTCCAAAAATTTGGATGTGTCCACGTTGCGCTTTGGGGCGTTTCCTGTCGCGGGCGCTAGGCCTACCCACACAAGTGAGGTATCATTTTTATCGGGAAACTTGGGGGAACGCTGGGTGGAAGGAAATTTGTGGCTCCTCTCAGATTCCAGAACTTTCTGCCACAGAAATGTGAGGAACATGTGTTTTTTTAGCCAAATTTTGAGGTTTGCAAAGGATTCTGGGTAACAGAACCTGGTCCGAGCCCCGCAAGTCACCCCATCTTGGATTCCCCTAGTTCTCTAGTTTTCAGAAATGCACAGGTTTGGTAGGTTTCCCTAGGTGCCGGCTGAGCTAGAGCCCAAAATCTACAGGTAGGCACTTCGCAAAAAACACCTCTGTTTTCTTCCAAAAATTTGGATGTGTCCACGTTGCGCTTTGGGGCGTTTCCTGTTGCGGGCGCTAGGCCTACCCACACAAGTGAGGTATCATTTTTATCGGGAGACTTGGGGGAACGCTGGGTGGAAGGAAATTTGTGGCTCCTCTCAGATTCCAGAACTTTCTGCCACAGAAATGTGAGGGACATGTGTTTTTTTAGCCAAATTTTGAGGTTTGCTAAGGATTCTGGGTAACAGAACCTGGTCCGAGCCCCGCAAGTCACCCCATCCTGGATTCCCCTAGGTCTCTAGTTTTCAGAAATGCACAGGTTTGGTAGGTTTCCCTAGGTGCCGGCTGAGCTAGAGGCCATAATCTACAGGTAGGCACTTCGCAAAAAACACCTCTGTTTTCTTCCATAAATTTGGATGTGTCCACGTTGAGCTTTGGGGCGTTTCCTGTCGCGGGCGCTAGGCCTACCCATACAAGTGAGGTATCATTTTTATCGGGAGACTTGGGGGAACGCTGGCTGGAAGGAAATTTGTGGCTCCTCTCAGATTCCAGAACTTTCTGCCACAGAAATGTGAGGAACATGTGTTTTTTTAGCCAAATTTTGAGGTTTGCAAAGGATTCTGGGTAACAGAAACTGGTCCGAGCCCCGCAAGTCACCCCTCCTTAGATTCCCCTACGTCTCTAGTTTTCAGAAATGCACAGGTTTGGTATGTTTCCCTAGGTGACGGCAGAGCTAGAGACCAAAATCTACAGGTAGGCACTTCGCAAAAAACACCTCTGTTTTCTTTCAAAAATTTGGATGTGTCCACGTTGCGCTTTGGGGCGTTTCCTGTTGCAGGTGCTAGGCCTACCCACACAAGTGAGGTATAATTTTTATCGGGAGACTTGGGGGAACGCTGGGTGGAAGGAAATTTGTGGCTCCTCTCAGATTCCAGAACTTTCTGCCACAGAAATGTGAGGAACATGTGTTTTTTTAGCCAAATTTTGAGGTTTGCAAAGGATTCTGGGTAACAGAACCTGGTCCGAGCCCCGCAAGTCACCCCATCTAGGATTCCCCTAGGTCTCTAGTTTTCAGAAATGCACAGGTTTGGTAGGTTTCCCTATGTGCCGGCTGAGCTAGAGGCCATAATCTACAGGTAGGCACTTCGCAAAAAACACCTCTGTTTTCTTCCAAAAATTTGGATGTGTCCACGTTGCGCTTTGGGGCGTTTCCTGTCGCGGGCGCTAGGCCTACCCACACAAGTGAGGTATCATTTTTATCGGGAGACTTGGGGGAACGCTGGGTGGAAGGAAATTTGTGGCTCCTCTCAGATTCCAGAACTTTCTGCCACAGAAATGTGAGGAACATGTGTTTTTTTAGCCAAATTTTGAGGTTTGCAAAGGATTCTGGGTAACAGAACCTGGCCCGAGCCCCGAAAGTCACCCCATCCTGGATTCCCCTAGTTCTCTAGTTTTCAGAAATGCACAGGTTTGGTAGGTTTCCCTAGGTGCCGGCTGAGCTAGAGGCCAAAATCTACAGGTAGGCACTTCGCAAAAAACACCTCTGTTTTCTTCCAAAAATTTGGATGTGTCCACGTTGCGCTTTGGGGCGTTTCCTGTCGCGGGCGCTAGGCCTACCCACACAAGTGAGGTATCATTTTTATCGGGAGACTTGGGGGAACGCTGGCTGGAAGGAAATTTGTGGCTCCTCTCAGATTCCAGAACTTTCTGCCACAGAAATGTGAGGAACATGTGTTTTTTTAGCCAAATTTTGAGGTTTGCAAAGGATTCTGGGTAACAGAACCTGGTCCGAGCCCCGCAAGTCACCCCATCCTGGATTCCCCTAGGTCTCTAGTTTTCAGAAATGGACAGGTTTGGTAGGTTTCCCTAGGTGCCGGCTGAGCTAGAGGCCATAATCTACAGGTAGGCACTTCGCAAAAAACACCTCTGTTTTCTTCCAAAAATTTTGATGTGTCCACGTTGCGCTTTGGGGAGTTCCCTGTCGCGGGCGCTAGGCCTACCCACACAAGTGAGGTATCATTTTTATCGGGAGACTTTGTGGAACGCTGGGTGGAAGGAAATTGGTGGCTCCTCTCAGATTCCAGAACTTTCTGCCACAGAAATGTGAGGAACATGTGTTTTTTTAGCCAAATTTTGAGGTTTGCAAAGGATTCTGGGTAACAGAACCTGGTCCGAGCCCCGCAAGTCACCCCTCCTTAGATTCCGCTACGTCTCTAGTTTTCAGAAATGCACAGGTTTGGTATGTTTCCCTAGGTGACGGCAGAGCTAGAGGCCAAAATCTACAGGTAGGCAATTCGCAAAAAACACCTCTGTTTTCTTTCAAAAATTTGGATGTGTCCACGTTGCGCTTTGGGGCGTTTCCTGTTGCAGGTGCTAGGCCTACCCACACAAGTGAGGTATAATTTTTATCGGGAGACTTGGGGGAACGCTGGGTGGAAGGAAATTTGTGGCTCCTCTCAGATTCCAGAACTTTCTGCCACAGAAATGTGAGGGACATGTGTTTTTTTAGCCAAATTTTGAGGTTTGCTAAGGATTCTGGGTAACAGAACCTGGTCCGAGCCCCGCAAGTCACCCCATCTTGGATTCCCCTACGTCTCTAGTTTTCAGAAAAGCACAGGTTTGGTAGGTTTCCCTAGGTGCTGGCTGAGCTAGAGGCCAAAATCTACAAGAAGGCACTTCGCAAAAAACACCTCTGTTTTCTTCCATAAATTTGGATGTGTCCACGTTGAGCTTTGGGGCGTTTCCTGTCGCGGGCGCTAGGCCTACCCATACAAGTGAGGTATCATTTTTATCGGGAGACTTGGGGGAACGCTGGCTGGAAGGAAATTTGTGGCTCCTCTCAGATTCCAGAACTTTCTGCCACAGAAATGTGAGGAACATGTGTTTTTTTAGCCTAATTTTGAGGTTTGCAAAGGATTCTGGGGAACAGAACCTGGTCCGAGCCCCGCAAGTCACCCCTCTTTAGATTCCCCTACATCTCTGGTTTTCAGAAATGCACAGGTTTGGTAGGTTTCCCTAGGTGCCGGCTGAGCTAGAGGCCAAAATCTACAGGTAGGCACTTCGCAAAAAACACCTCTGTTTTCTTTCAAAAATTTGGATGTGTCCACGTTGCGCTTTGGGGCGTTTCCTGTTGCGGGCGCTAGGCCTACCCACACAAGTGAGGTATCATTTTTATCGGGAGACTTGGGGGAACGCTGGGTGGAAGGAAATTTGTGGCTCCTCTCAGATTCCAGAACTTTCTGCCACAGAAATGTGAGGAACATGTGTTTTTTTTGCCAAATTTTGAGGTTTGCAAAGGATTCTGGGTAACAGAACCTGGTCCGAGCCCCGCAAGTCACCCCATCCTGGATTCCCCTAGGTCTCTAGTTTTCAGAAATGCACAGGTTTGGTAGGTTTCCCTAGGTGCCGGCTGAGCTAGAGGCCATAATCTACAGGTAGGCACTTCGCAAAAAACACCTCTGTTTTCTTCCATAAATTTGGATGTGTCCACGTTGAGCTTTGGGGCGTTTCCTGTCGCGGGCGCTAGGCCTACCCATACAAGTGAGGTATCATTTTTATCGGGAGACTTGAGGGAACGCTGGCTGGAAGGAAATTGGTGGCTCCTCTCAGATTCCAGAACTTTCTGCCACAGAAATGTGAGGAACATGTGTTTTTTTAGCCAAATTTTGAGGTTTGCAAAGGATTCTGGGTAACAGAAACTGGTCCGAGCCCCGCAAGTCACCCCTCCTTAGATTCCCCTACGTCTCTAGTTTTCAGAAATGCACAGGTTTGGTATGTTTCCCTAGGTGACGGCAGAGCTAGAGGCCAAAATCTACAGGTAGGCACTTCGCAAAAAACACCTCTGTTTTCTTTCAAAAATTTGGATGTGTCCACGTTGCGCTTTGGGGCGTTTCCTGTTGCAGGTGCTAGGCCTACCCACACAAGTGAGGTATAATTTTTATCGGGAGACTTGGGGGAACGCTGGGTGGAAGGAAATTTGTGGCTCCTCTCAGATTCCAGAACTTTCTGCCACAGAAATGTGAGGAACATGTGTTTTTTTAGCCAAATTTTGAGGTTTGCAAAGGATTCTGGGTAACAGAACCTGGTCCGAGCCCCGCAAGTCACCCTATCTAGGATTCCCCTAGGTCTCTAGTTTTCAGAAATGCACAGGTTTGGTAGGTTTCCCTATGTGCCGGCTGAGCTAGAGGCCATAATCTACAGGTAGGCACTTCGCAAAAAACACCTCTGTTTTCTTCCAAAAATGTGGATGTGTCCACGTTGCGCTTTGGGGCGTTTCCTGTCGCGGGCGCTAGGCCTACCCACACAAGTGAGGTATCATTTTTATCGGGAGACTTGGGGGAACGCTGGGTGAAAGGAAATTTGTGGCTCCTCTCAGATTCCAGAACTTTCTGCCACAGAAATGTGAGGAACGTGTGTTTTTTTAGCCAAATTTTGAGGTTTGCAAAGGATTCTGGGTAACAGAACCTGGTCCGAGCCCCGAAAGTCACCCCATCTTGGATTCCCCTAGTTCTCTAGTTTTCAGAAATGCACAGGTTTGGTAGGTTTCCCTAGGTGCCGGCTGAGCTAGAGGCCAAAATCTACAGGTAGGCACTTCGCAAAAAACACCTCTGTTTTCTTCCAAAAATTTGGATGTGTCTACGTTGCGCTTTGGGGCGTTTCCTGTCGCGGGCGCTAGGCCTACCCACACAAGTGAGGTATCATTTTTATCGGGAGACTTGGGGGAACGCTGGCTGGAAGGAAATTTGTGGCTCCTCTCAGATTCCAGAACTTTCTGCCACAGAAATGTGAGGAACATGTGTTTTTTTAGCCAAATTTTGAGGTTTGCAAAGGATTCTGGGTAACATAACCTGGTCCGAGCCCCGCAAGTCACCCCATCCTGGATTCCCCTAGGTCTCTAGTTTTCAGAAATGCACAGGTTTGGTAGGTTTCCCTAGGTGCCGGCTGAGCTAGAGGCCATAATCTACAGGTAGGCACTTCGCAAAAAACACCTCTGTTTTCTTCCAAAAATTTGGATGTGTCCACGTTGCGCTTTGGGGAGTTCCCTGTCGCGGGCGCTAGGCCTACCCACACAAGTGAGGTATCATTTTTATCGGGAGACTTTGTGGAACGCTGGGTGGAAGGAAATTGGTGGCTCCTCTCAGATTCCAGAACTTTCTGCCACAGAAATGTGAGGAACATGTGTTTTTTTAGCCAAATTTTGAGGTTTGCAAAGGATTCTGGGTAACAGAACCTGGTCCGAGCCCCGCAAGTCACCCCTCCTTAGATTCCGCTACGTCTCTAGTTTTCAGAAATGCACAGGTTTGGTATGTTTCCCTAGGTGACGGCAGAGCTAGAGGCCAAAATCTACAGGTAGGCAATTCGCAAAAAACACCTCTGTTTTCTTTCAAAAATTTGGATGTGTCCACGTTGCGCTTTGGGGCGTTTCCTGTTGCAGGTGCTAGGCCTACCCACACAAGTGAGGTATCATTTTTATCGGGAGACTTTGTGGAACGCTGGGTGGAAGGAAATTGGTGGCTCCTCTCAGATTCCAGAACTTTCTGCCACAGAAATGTGAGGAACATGTGTTTTTTTAGCCAAATTTTGAGGTTTGCAAAGGATTCTGGGTAACAGAACCTGGTCCGAGCCCCGCAAGTCACCCCTCCTTAGATTCCCCTACGTCTCTAGTTTTCAGAAATGCACAGGTTTGGTATGTTTCCCTAGGTGACGGCAGAGCTAGAGGCCAAAATCTACAGGTAGGCAATTCGCAAAAAACACCTCTGTTTTCTTTCAAAAATTTGGATGTGTCCACGTTGCGCTTTGGGGCGTTTCCTGTTGCAGGTGCTAGGCCTACCCACACAAGTGAGGTATAATTTTTATCGGGAGACTTGGGGGAACGCTGGGTGGAAGGAAATTTGTGGCTCCTCTCAGATTCCAGAACTTTCTGCCACAGAAATGTGAGGGACATGTGTTTTTTTAGCCAAATTTTGAGGTTTGCAAAGGCTTCTGGGTAACAGAACCTGGTCCGAGCCCCGCAAGTCACCCCATCTAGGATTCCCCTAGGTCTCTAGTTTTCAGAAATGCACAGGTTTGATAGGTTTCCCTATGTGCCGGCTGAGCTAGAGGCCATAATCTACAGGTAGGCACTTTGCAAAAAACACCTCTGTTTTCTTCCAAAAATTTGGATGTGTCCACGTTGCGCTTTGGGGCGTTTCCTGTCGCGGGCGCTAGGCCTACCCACACAAGTGAGGTATCATTTTTATCGGGAAACTTGGGGGAACGCTGGGTGGAAGGAAATTTGTGGCTCCTCTCAGATTCCAGAACTTTCTGCCACAGAAATGTGAGGAACATGTGTTTTTTTTGCCAAATTTTGAGGTTTGCAAAGGATTCTGGGTAACAGAACCTGGTCCGAGCCCCGCAAGTCACCCCATCTTGGATTCCCCTAGTTCTCTAGTTTTCAGAAATGCACAGGTTTGGTAGGTTTCCCTAGGTGCCGGCTGAGCTAGAGCCCAAAATCTACAGGTAGGCACTTCGCAAAAAACACCTCTGTTTTCTTCCAAAAATTTGGATGTGTCCACGTTGCGCTTTGGGGCGTTTCCTGTCGCGGGCGCTAGTCCTACCCACACAAGTGAGGTATCATTTTTATCGGGAGACTTGGGGGAACGCTGGCTGCAAGGAAATTTGTGGCTCCTCTCAGATTCCAGAACTTTCTGCCACAGAAATGTGAGGAACATTTGTTTTTTTAGCCAAATTTTGAGGTTTGCAAAGGATTCTGGGTAACAGAACCTGGTTCGAGCCCCGCAAGTCACCCCATCTTGGATTCCCCTAGGTCTCTAGTTTTCAGAAATGCACAGGTTTGGTAGGTTTCCCTAGGTGCCGGCTGAGCTAGAGGCCAAAATCTACAGGTAGGCACTTCGCAAAAAACACCTCTGTTTTCTTCCAAAAATGTGGATGTGTCCACGTTGCGCTTTGGGGCGTTTCCTGTCGCGGGCGCTAGGCCTACCCACACAAGTGAGGTATCATTTTTATCGGGAGACTTGGGGGAATGCTGGAAGGAAGTGAATTTGTGGCTTTTCTCAGATTCCAGAACTTTCTGCCACAGAAATGTGAGGAACATGTGTTTTTTTAGCCAAATTTTGAGGTTTGCAAAGGATTCTGGGTAACAGAACCTGGTCCGAGCCCCGCAAGTCACCCCATCTTGGATTCCCCTAGGTCTCTAGTTTTCAGAAATGCACAGGTTTGGTAGGTTTCCCTAGGTGCCGGCTGAGCTAGAGGCCAAAATCTACAGGTACGCACTTCGCAAAAAACACCTCTGTTTTCTTCCAAAAATGTGGATGTGTCCACGTTGCGCTTTGGGGCGTTTCCTGTCTCGGGCGCTAGGCCTACCCACACAAGTGAGGTATCATTTTTATCGGGAGACTTGGGGGAACGCTGGGTGGAAGGAAATTTGTGGCTCCTCTCAGATTCCAGAACTTTCTGCCACAGAAATGTGAGGAACATGTGTTTTTTTAGCCAAATTTTGAGGTTTGCAAAGGTTTCTGGGTAACAGAACCTGGTCCGAGCCCCGCAAGTCACCCCTCCTTAGATTCCCCTACGTCTCTAGTTTTCAGAAATGCACAGGTTTGGTAGGTTTCCCTAGGTGCCGGCTGAGCTAGAGGCCAAAATCCACAGGTAGGCACTTCGCAAAAAACACCTCTGTTTTCTTTCAAAAATTTGGATGTGTCCACGTTGCGCTTTGGGGAGTTTCCTGTCGCTGGCGCTAGGCCTACCCACACAAGTGAGGTATCATTTTTATCGGGAGACTTGGGGGAACGCTGGCTGGAAGGAAAGTTGTGGCTCCTCTCAGATTCCAGAACTTTCTGCCACAGAAATGTGAGGAACATGTGTTTCTTTAGCCAAATTTTGAGGTTTGCAAAGGATTCTGGGTAACAGAACCTGGTCCGAGCCCTGCAAGTCACCCCATCTTGGATTCCCCTAGGTCTCTAGTTTTCAGAAATGCACAGGTTTGGTAGGTTTCCCTAGGTGCCGGCTGAGCTAGAGCCCAAAATCTACAGGTAGGCACTTCGCAAAAAACACCTCTGTTTTCTTCCAAAAATTTGGATGTGTCCACGTTGCGCTTTGGGGCGTTTCCTCTCGCGGGCGCTAGGCCTACCCACACAAGTGAGGTATCATTTTTATTGGGAGACTTTGTGGAAGGCTGGGTGGAAGGAAATTGGTGGCTCCTCTCAGATTCCAGAACTTTCTGCCACAGAAATGTGAGGAACATGTGTTTTTTTAGCCAAATTTTGAGGTTTGCAAAGGATTCTGGGTAACAGAACCTGGTCCGAGCCCTGCAAGTCACCCCTCCTTAGATTCCGCTACGTCTCTAGTTTTCAGAAATGCACAGGTTTGGTATGTTTCCCTAGGTGACGGCAGAGCTAGAGGCCAAAATCTACAGGTAGGCAATTCGCAAAAAACACCTCTGTTTTCTTTCAAAAATTTGGATGTGTCCACGTTGCGCTTTGGGGCGTTTCCTGTTGCGGGTGCTAGGCCTACCCACACAAGTGAGGTATAATTTTTATCGGGAGACTTGGGGGAACGCTGGGTGGAAGGAAATTTGTGGCTCCTCTCAGATTCCAGAACTTTCTGCCACAGAAATGTGAGGGACATGTGTTTTTTTAGCCAAATTTTGAGGTTTGCTAAGGATTCTGAGTAACAGAACCTGGTCCGAGCCCCGCAAGTCACCCCATCTTGGATTCCCCTACGTCTCTAGTTTTCAGAAAAGCACAGGTTTGGTAGGTTTCCCTAGGTGCTGGCTGAGCTAGAGGCCAAAATCTACAAGAAGTCACTTCGCAAAAAACACCTCTGTTTTCTTCCATAAATTTGGATGTGTCCACGTTGAGCTTTGGGGCGTTTCCTGTCGCGGGCGCTAGGCCTACCCATACAAGTGAGGTATCATTTTTATCGGGAGACTTGGGGGAACGCTGGCTGGAAGGAAATTTGTGGCTCCTCTCAGATTCCAGAACTTTCTGCCACAGAAATGTGTGGAACATGTGTTTTTTTAGCCAAATTTTGAGGTTTGCAAAGGATTCTGGGTAACAGAACCTGGTCCGAGCCCCGCAAGTCACCCCTCCTTAGATTCCCCTACGTCTCTAGTTTTCAGAAATGCACAGGTTTGGTAGGTTTCCCTAGGTGCCGGCTGAGCTAGAGGCCAAAATCTACAGGTAGGCACTTCGCAAAAAACACCTCTGTTTTCTTTCAAAAATTTGGATGTGTCCACGTTGCGCTTTGGGGCGTTTCCTGTTGCGGGCGCTAGACCTACCCACACAAGTGAGGTATCATTTTTATCGGGAGACTTGGGGGAACGCTGGGTGGAAGGAAATTTGTGGCTCGTCTCAGATTCCAGAACTTTCTGCCACAGAAATGTGAGGAACATGTGTTTTTTTAGCCAAATTTTGAGGTTTGCAAAGGATTCTGGGTAACAGAACCTGGTCCGAGCCCCGCAAGTCACCCCATCCTGGATTCCCCTAGGTCTCTAGTTTTCAGAAATGCACAGGTTTGGTAGGTTTCCCTAGGTGCCGGCTGAGCTAGAGGCCATAATCTACAGGTAGGCACTTCGCAAAAAACACCTCTGTTTTCTTCCATAAATTTGGATGTGTCCACGTTGAGCTTTGGGGCGTTTCCTGTCGCGGGCGCTAGGCCTACCCATACAAGTGAGGTATCATTTTTATCGGGAGACTTGGGGGAACGCTGGCTGGAAGGAAATTGGTGGCTCCTCTCAGATTCCAGAACTTTCTGCCACAGAAATGTGAGGAACATGTGTTTTTTTAGCCAAATTTTGAGGTTTGCAAAGGATTCTGGGTAACAGAAACTGGTCCGAGCCCCGCAAGTCACCCCTCCTTAGATTCCCCTACGTCTCTAGTTTTCAGAAATGCACAGGTTTGGTATGTTTCCCTAGGTGACGGCAGAGCTAGAGGCCAAAATCTACAGGTAGGCACTTCGCAAAAAACACCTCTGTTTTCTTTCAAAAATTTGGATGTGTCCACGTTGCGCTTTGGGGCGTTTCCTGTTGCAGGTGCTAGGCCTACCCACACAAGTGAGGTATAATTTTTATCGGGAGACTTGGGGGAACGCTGGGTGGAAGGAAATTTGTGGCTCCTCTCAGATTCCAGAACTTTCTGCCACAGAAATGTGAGGAACATGTGTTTTTTTAGCCAAATTTTGAGGTTTGCAAAGGATTCTGGGTAACAGAACCTGGTCCGAGCCCCGCAAGTCACCCCATCTAGGATTCCCCTAGGTCTCTAGTTTTCAGAAATGCACAGGTTTGGTATGTTTCCCTATGTGCCGGCTGAGGTAGAGGCCATAATCTACAGGTAGGCACTTCGCAAAAAACACCTCTGTTTTCTTCCAAAAATTTGGATGTGTCCACGTTGCGCTTTGGGGCGTTTCCTGTCGCGGGCGCTAGGCCTACCCACACAAGTGAGGTATCATTTTTATCGGGAGACTTGGGGGAACGCTGGGTGGAAGGAAATTTGTGGCTCCTCTCAGATTCCAGAACTTTCTGCCACAGAAATGTGAGGAACATGTGTTTTTTTAGCCAAATTTTGAGGTTTGCAAAGGATTCTGGGTAACAGAACCTGGTCCGAGCCCCGCAAGTCACCCCATCCTGGATTCCCCTAGGTCTCTAGTTTTCAGAAATGCACAGGTTTGGTAGGTTTCCCTAGGTGCCGGCTGAGCTAGAGGCCATAATCTACAGGTAGGCACTTCGCAAAAAACACCTCTGTTTTCTTCCAAAAATTTGGATGTGTCCACGTTGCGCTTTGGGGAGTTCCCTCTCGCGGGCGCTAGGCCTACCCACACAAGTGAGGTATCATTTTTATCGGGAGACTTTGTGGAACGCTGGGTGGAAGGAAATTGGTGGCTCCTCTCAGATTCCAGAACTTTCTGCCACAGAAATGTGAGGAACATGTGTTTTTTTAGCCAAATTTTGAGGTTTGCAAAGGATTCTGGGTAACAGAACCTGGTCCGAGCCCCGCAAGTCACCCCTCCTTAGATTCCCCTACGTCTCTAGTTTTCAGAAATGCACAGGTTTGGTATGTTTCCCTAGGTGACGGCAGAGCTAGAGGCCAAAATCTACAGGTAGGCAATTCGCAAAAAACACCTCTGTTTTCTTTCAAAAATTTGGATGTGTCCACGTTGCGCTTTGGGGCGTTTCCTGTTGCAGGTGCTAGGCCTACCCACACAAGTGAGGTATCATTTTTATCGG
Organism: Pleurodeles waltl; assembly: GCF_031143425.1. Taxonomy (NCBI): domain Eukaryota; kingdom Metazoa; phylum Chordata; class Amphibia; order Caudata; family Salamandridae; genus Pleurodeles; species Pleurodeles waltl. Next base: position 19,774 of record NW_027150312.1, read on the forward strand.
GAGACTTTGTGGAACGCTGGGTGGAAGGAAATTGGTGGCTCCTCTCAGATTCCAGAACTTTCTGCCACAGGTTTAGCCAAATTTTGAGGTTTGCAAAGGATTCTGGGTAACAGAACCTGGTCCGAGCCCCGCAAGTCACCCCTCCTTAGATTCCCCTACGTCTCTAGTTTTCAGAAATGCACAGGTTTGGTATGTTTCCCTAGGTGACGGCAGAGCTAGAGGCCAAAATCTACAGGTAGGCAATTCGCAAAAAACACCTCTGTTTTCTTTCAAAAATTTGGATGTGTCCACGTTGCGCTTTGGGGCGTTTCCTGTTGCAGGTGCTAGGCCTACCCACACAAGTGAGGTATAATTTTTATCGGGAGACTTGGGGGAACGCTGGGTGGAAGGAAATTTGTGGCTCCTCTCAGATTCCAGAACTTTCTGCCACAGAAATGTGAGGGACATGTGTTTTTTTAGCCAAATTTTGAGGTTTGCAAAGGATTCTGGGTAACAGAACCTGGTCCGAGCCCCGCAAGTCACCCCATCTAGGATTCCCCTAGGTCTCTAGTTTTCAGAAATGCACAGGTTTGATAGGTTTCCCTATGTGCCGGCTGAGCTAGAGGCCATAATCTACAGGTAGGCACTTTGCAAAAAACACCTCTGTTTTCTTCCAAAAATTTGGATGTGTCCACGTTGCGCTTTGGGGCGTTTCCTGTCGCAGGCGCTAGGCCTACCCACACAAGTGAGGTATAATTTTTATCGGGAAACTTGGGGGAACGCTGGGTGGAAGGAAATTTGTGGCTCCTCTCAGATTCCAGAACTTTCTGCCACAGAAATGTGAGGAACATGTGTTTTTTTTGCCAAATTTTGAGGTTTGCAAAGGATTCTGGGTAACAGAACCTGGTCCGAGCCCCGCAAGTCACCCCATCTTGGATTCCCCTAGTTCTCTAGTTTTCAGAAATGCACATGTTTGGTAGGTTTCCCTAGGTGCCGGATGAGCTAGAGGCCAAAATCTACAGGTAGGCACTTCGCAAAAAACACCTCTGTTTTCTTCCAAAAATTTGGATGTGTCCACGTTGCGCTTTGGGGCGTTTCCTGTCGCGGGCGCTAGGCCTACCCACACAAGTGAGGTATCATTTTTATCGGGAGCCTTGGGGGAACGCTGGCTGGAAGGAAATTTGTGGCTCCTCTCAGATTCCAGAACTTTCTGCCACAGAAATGTGAGGAACATGTGTTTTTTTAGCCAAATTTTGAGGTTTGCAAAGGATTCTGGGTAACAGAACCTGGTTCGAGCCCCGCAAGTCACCCCATCTTGGATTCCCCTAGGTCTCTAGTTTTCAGAAATGCACAGGTTTGGTAGGTTTCCCTAGGTGCCGGCTGAGCTAGAGGCCAAAATCTACAGGTAGGCACTTCGCAAAAAACACCTCTGTTTTCTTCCAAAAATGTGGATGTGTCCACGTTGCGCTTTGGGGCGTTTCCTGTCGCGGGCGCCAGGCCTACCCACACAAGTGAGGTATCATTTTTATCGGGAGACTTGGGGGAACGCTGGGTGGAAGGAAATTTGTGGCTCCTCTCAGATTCCAGAACTTTCTGCCACAGAAATGTGAGGAACATGTGTTTTTTTAGCCAAATTTTGAGGTTTGCAAAGGTTTCTGGGTAACAGAACCTGGTCCGAGCCCCGCAAGTCACCCCTCCTTAGATTCCCCTACGTCTCTAGTTTTCAGAAATGCACAGGTTTGGTAGGTTTCCCTAGGTGCCGGCTGAGCTGGAGGCCAAAATCTACAGGTAGGCACTTCGCAAAAAACACCTCTGTTTTCTTTCAAAAATTTGGATGTGTCCACGTTGCGCTTTGGGGAGTTTCCTGTCGCTGGCGCTAGGCCTACCCACACAAGTGAGGTATCATTTTTATCGGGAGACTTGGGGGAACGCTGGCTGGAAGGAAAGTTGTGGCTTTTCTCAGATTCCAGAACTTTCTGCCACAGAAATGTGAGGAACATGTGTTTCTTTAGCCAAATTTTGAGGTTTGCAAAGGATTCTGGGTAACAGAACCTGGTCCGAGCCCTGCAAGTCACCCCATCTTGGATTCCCCTAGGTCTCTAGTTTTCAGAAATGCACAGGTTTGGTAGGTTTCCCTAGGTGCCGGCTGAGCTAGAGGCCAAAATCTACAGGTAGGCACTTCGCAAAAAACACCTCTGTTTTGTTCCAAAAATTTGGATGTGTCCACGTTGCGCTTTGGGGCGTTTCCTCTCGCGGGCGCTAGGCCTACCCACACAAGTGAGGTATCATTTTTATTGGGAGACTTTGTGGAAGGCTGGGTGGAAGGAAATTGGTGGCTCCTCTCAGATTCCAGAACTTTCTGCCACAGAAATGTGAGGAACATGAGTTTTTTTAGCCAAATTTTGAGGTTTGCAAAGGATTCTGGGTAACAGAACCTGGTCCGAGCCCCTCAAGTCACCCCATCTTGGATTCCCCTAGGTCTCTAGTTTTCAGAAATGCACAGGTTTGGTAGGTTTCCCTAGGTGCCGGCTGAGCTAGAGGCCAAAATCTACAGGTAGGCACTTCGCAAAAAACACCTCTGTTTTCTTCCAAAAATTTGGATGTGTCCACGTTGCGCTTTGGGGCATTACCTGTCGCGGGCGCTAGGCCTACCCACACAAGTGAGGTATCATTTTTATCGGGAGACTTGAGGGAACGCTGGCTGGAAGGAAAATTGTGGCTCCTCTCAAATTCCAGAACTTTCTGCCACAGAAATGTGAGGAACATTTGTTTTTTTAGCCAAATTTTGAGGTTTGCTAAGGATTCTGGGTAACAGAACCTGGTCCGAGCCCCGCAAGTCACCCCATCTTGGATTCCCCTACGTCTCTAGTTTTCAGAAAAGCACAGGTTTGGTAGGTTTCCCTAGGTGCTGGCTGAGCTAGAGGCCAAAATCTACAAGAAGGCACTTCGCAAAAAACACCTCTGTTTTCTTCCATAAATTTGGATGTGTCCACGTTGAGCTTTGGGGCGTTTCCTGTCGCGGGCGCTAGGCCTACCCATACAAGTGAGGTATCATTTTTATCGGGAGACTTGGGGGAACGCTGGCTGGGAGGAAATTTGTGGCTCCTCTCAGATTCCAGAACTTTCTGCCACAGAAATGTGAGGAACATGTGTTTTTTTAGCCAAATTTTGAGGTTTGCAAAGGATTCTGGGTAACAGAACCTGGTCCGAGCCCCGCAAGTCACCCCATCTTGGATTCCCCTAGTTCTCTAGTTTTCAGAAATGCACAGGTTTGGTAGGTTTCCCTAGGTGCCGGCTGAGCTAGAGGCCAAAATCTACAGGTAGGCACTTCGCAAAAAACACCTCTGTTTTCTTCCAAAAATTTGGATGTGTCCACGTTGCGCTTTGGGGCGTTTCCTGTCGCGGGCGCTAGGCCTACCCACACAAGTGAGGTATCATTTTTATCGGGAGCCTTGGGGGAACGCTGGCTGGAAGGAAATTTGTGGCTCCTCTCAGATTCCAGAACTTTCTGCCACAGAAATGTGAGGAACATGTGTTTTTTTAGCCAAATTTTGAGGTTTGCAAAGGATTCTGGGTAACAGAACCTGGTTCGAGCCCCGCAAGTCACCCCATCTTGGATTCCCCTAGGTCTCTAGATTTCAGAAATGCACAGGTTTGGTAGGTTTCCCTAGGTGCCGGCTGAGCTAGAGGCCAAAATCTACAGGTAGGCACTTCGCAAAAAACACCTCTGTTTTCTTCCAAAAATGTGGATGTGTCCACGTTGCGCTTTGGGGCGTTTCCTGTCGCGGGCGCTAGGCCTACCCACACAAGTGAGGTATCATTTTTATCGGGAGACTTGGGGGAACGCTGGGTGGAAGGAAATTTGTGGCTCCTCTCAGATTCCAGAACTTTCTGCCACAGAAATGTGAGGAACATGTGTTTTTTTAGCCAAATTTTGAGGTTTGCAAAGGTTTCTGGGTAACAGAACCTGGTCCGAGCCCCGCAAGTCACCCCTCCTTAGATTCCCCTACGTCTCTAGTTTTCAGAAATGCACAGGTTTGGTAGGTTTCCCTAGGTGCCGGCTGAGCTAGAGGCCAAAATCTACAGGTAGGCACTTCGCAAAAAACACCTCTGTTTTCTTTCAAAAATTTGGATGTGTCCACGTTGCGCTTTGGGGAGTTTCCTGTCGCTGGCGCTAGGCCTACCCACACAAGTGAGGTATCATTTTTATCGGGAGACTTGGGGGAACGCTGGCTGGAAGGAAAGTTGTGGCTCCTCTCTGATTCCAGAACTTTCTGCCACAGAAATGTGAGGAACATGTGTTTCTTTAGCCAAATTTTGAGGTTTGCAAAGGATTCTGGGTAACAGAACCTGGTCCGAGCCCTGCAAGTCACCCCATCTTGGATTCCCCTAGGTCTCTAGTTTTCAGAAATGCACAGGTTTGGTAGGTTTCCCTAGGTGCCGGCTGAGCTAGAGGCCAAAATCTACAGGTAGGCACTTCGCAAAAAACACCTCTGTTTTGTTCCAAAAATTTGGATGTGTCCACGTTGCGCTTTGGGGCGTTTCCTCTCGCGGGCGCTAGGCCTACCCACACAAGTGAGGTATCATTTTTATTGGGAGACTTTGTGGAAGGCTGGGTGGAAGGAAATTGGTGGCTCCTCTCAGATTCCAGAACTTTCTGCCACAGAAATGTGAGGAACATGAGTTTTTTTTAGCCAAATTTTGAGGTTTGCAAAGGATTCTGGGTAACAGAACCTGGTCCGAGCCCCTCAAGTCACCCCATCTTGGATTCCCCTAGGTCTCTAGTTTTCAGAAATGCACAGGTTTGGTAGGTTTCCCTAGGTGCCGGCTGAGCTAGAGGCCAAAATCTACAGGTAGGCACTTCGCAAAAAACACCTCTGTTTTCTTCCAAAAATTTGGATGTGTCCACGTTGCGCTTTGGGGCGTTACCTGTCGCGGGCGCTAGGCCTACCCACACAAGTGAGGTATCATTTTTATCGGGAGACTTGAGGGAACGCTGGCTGGAAGGAAAATTGTGGCTCCTCTCAAATTCCAGAACTTTCTGCCACAGAAATGTGAGGAACATTTGTTTTTTTAGCCAAATTTTGAGGTTTGCTAAGGATTCTGGGTAACAGAACCTGGTCCGAGCCCCGCAAGTCACCCCATCTTGGATTCCCCTACGTCTCTAGTTTTCAGAAAAGCACAGGTTTGGTAGGTTTCCCTAGGTGCTGGCTGAGCTAGAGGCCAAAATCTACAAGAAGGCACTTCGCAAAAAACACCTCTGTTTTCTTCCATAAATTTGGATGTGTCCACGTTGAGCTTTGGGGCGTTTCCTGTCGCGGGCGCTAGGCCTACCCATACAAGTGAGGTATCATTTTTATCGGGAGACTTGGGGGAACGCTGGCTGGAAGGAAATTTGTGGCTCCTCTCAGATTCCAGAACTTTCTGCCACAGAAATGTGAGGAACATGTGTTTTTTTAGCCAAATTTTGAGGTTTGCAAAGGATTCTGGGTAACAGAACCTGGTCCGAGCCCCGCAAGTCACCCCATCCTGGATTCCCCTAGGTCTCTAGTTTTCAGAAATGCACAGGTTTGGTAGGTTTCCCTAGGTGCCGGCTGAGCTAGAGGCCATAATCTACAGGTAGGCACTTCGCAAAAAACACCTCTGTTTTCTTCCATAAATTTGGATGGGTCCACGTTGAGCTTTGGGGCGTTTCCTGTCGCGGGCGCTAGGCCTACCCATACAAGTGAGGTATCATTTTTATCGGGAGACTTGGGGGAACGCTGGCTGGAAGGAAATTGGTGGCTCCTCTCAGATTCCAGAACTTTCTGCCACAGAAATGTGAGGAACATGTGTTTTTTTAGCCAAATTTTGAGGTTTGCAAAGGATTCTGGGTAACAGAAACTGGTCCGAGCCCCGCAAGTCACCCCTCCTTAGATTCCCCTACGTCTCTAGTTTTCAGTAATGCACAGGTTTGGTATGTTTCCCTAGGTGACGGCAGAGCTAGAGGCCAAAATCTACAGGTAGGCACTTCGCAAAAAACACCTCTGTTTTCTTTCAAAAATTTGGATGTGTCCACGTTGCGATTTGGGGCGTTTCCTGTTGCAGGTGCTAGGCCTACCCACACAAGTGAGGTATAATTTTTATCGGGAGACTTGGGGGAACGCTGGGTGGAAGGAAATTTGTGGCTCCTCTCAGATTCCAGAACTTTCTGCCACAGAAATGTGAGGAACATGTGTTTTTTTAGCCAAATTTTGAGGTTTGCAAAGGATTCTGGGTAACAGAACCTGGTCCGAGCCCCGCAAGTCACCCCATCTAGGATTCCCCTAGGTCTCTAGTCTTCAGAAATGCACAGGTTTGGTAGGTTTCCCTATGTGCCGGCTGAGCTAGAGGCCATAATCTACAGGTAGGCACTTCGCAAAAAACACCTCTGTTTTCTTCCAAAAATTTGGATGTGTCCACGTTGCGCTTTGGGGCGTTTCCTGTCGCGGGCGCTAGGCCTACCCACACAAGTGAGGTATCATTTTTATCGGGAGACTTGGGGGAACGCTGGGTGGAAGGAAATTTGTGGCTCCTCTCAGATTCCAGAACTTTCTGCCACAGAAATGTGAGGAACATGTGTTTTTTTAGCCAAATTTTGAGGTTTGCAAAGGATTCTGGGTAACAGAACCTGGTCCGAGCCCCGCAAGTCACCCCATCTTGGATTCCCCTAGTTCTCTAGTTTTCAGAAATGCACAGGTTTGGTAGGTTTCCCTAGGTGCCGGCTGAGCTAGAGGCCAAAATCTACAGGTAGGCACTTCGCAAAAAACACCTCTGTTTTCTTCCAAAAATTTGGATGTGTCCACGTTGCGCTTTGGGGCGTTTCCTGTCGTGGGCGCTAGGCCTACCCACACAAGTGAGGTATCATTTTTATCGGGAGACTTGGGGGAACGCTGGCTGGAAGGAAATTTGTGGCTCCTCTCAGATTCCAGAACTTTCTGCTACAGAAATGTGAGGAACATGTGTTTTTTTAGCCAAATTTTGAGGTTTGCAAAGGATTCTGGGTAACAGAACCTGGTCCGAGCCCCGCAAGTCACCCCATCCTGGATTCCCCTAGGTCTCTAGTTTTCAGAAATGCACAGGTTTGGTAGGTTTCCCTAGGTGCCGGCTGAGCTAGAGGCCATAATCTACAGGTAGGCACTTCGCAAAAAACACCTCTGTTTTCTTCCAAAAATGTGGATGTGTCCACGTTGCGCTTTGGGGAGTTCCCTGTCGCGGGCGCTAGGCCTACCCACACAAGTGAGGTATCATTTTTATCGGGAGACTTTGTGGAACGCTGGGTGGAAGGAAATTGGTGGCTCCTCTCAGATTCCAGAACTTTCTGCCACAGAAATGTGAGGAACATGTGTTTTTTTAGCCAAATTTTGAGGTTTGCAAAGGATTCTGGGTAACAGAACCTGGTCCGAGCCCCGCAAGTCACCCCTCCTTAGATTCCCCTACGTCTCTAGTTTTCAGAAATGCACAGGTTTGGTATGTTTCCCTAGGTGACGGCAGAGCTAGAGGCCAAAATCTACAGGTAGGCAATTCGCAAAAAACACCTCTGTTTTCTTTCAAAAATTTGGATGTGTCCACGTTGCGCTTTGGGGCGTTTCCTGTTGCAGGTGCTAGGCCTACCCACACAAGTGAGGTATCATTTTTATCGGGAGACTTTGTGGAACGCTGGGTGGAAGGAAATTGGTGGCTCCTCTCAGATTCCAGAACTTTCTGCCACAGAAATGTGAGGAACATGTGTTTTTTTAGCCAAATTTTGAGGTTTGCAAAGGATTCTGGGTAACAGAACCTGGTCCGAGCCCCGCAAGTCACCCCTCCTTAGATTCCCCTACGTCTCTAGTTTTCAGAAATGCACAGGTTTGGTATGTTTCCCTAGGTGACGGCAGAGCTAGAGGCCAAAATCTACAGGTAGGCAATTCGCAAAAAACACCTCTGTTTTCTTTCAAAAATTTGGATGTGTCCACGTTGCGCTTTGGGGCGTTTCCTGTTGCAGGTGCTAGGCCTACCCACACAAGTGAGGTATCATTTGTATCGGGAGACTTGGGGGAATGCTGGAAGGAAGTGAATTTGTGGCTTTTCTCAGATTCCAGAACTTTCTGCCACAGAAATGTGAGGAACATGTGTTTTTTTAGCCAAATTTTGAGGTTTGCAAAGGATTCTGGGTAACAGAACCTGGTCCGAGCCCCGCAAGTCATCCCATCTTGGATTCCCCTAGGTCTCTAGTTTTCAGAAATGCACAGGTTTGGTAGGTTTCCCTAGGTGCCGGCTGAGCTAGAGCCCAAAATCTACAGGTAGGCACTTCGCAAAAAACACCTCTGTTTTCTTCCAAAAATTTGGATGTGTCCACGTTGCGCTTTGGGGCGTTTCCTGTCGCGGGCGCTAGGCCTACCCACACAAGGGAGGTATAATTTTTATCGGGAGACTTGGGGGAACGCTGGCTGGAAGGAAATTTGTGGCTCCTCTCAGATTCCAGAACTTTCTGCCACAGAAATGTGAGGAACATGTGTTTTTTTAGCCAAATTTTGAGGTTTGCAAAGGATTCTGGGTAACAGAACCTGGTTCGAGCCCCGCAAGTCACCCCATCTTGGATTCCCCTAGGTCTCTAGTTTTCAGAAATGCACAGGTTTGGTAGGTTTCCCTAGGTGCCGGCTGAGCTAGAGGCCAAAATCTACAGGTAGGCACTTCGCAAAAAACACCTCTGTTTTCTTCCAAAAATGTGGATGTGTCCACCTTGCGCTTTGGGGCGTTTCCTGCCGCGGGCGCTAGGCCTACCCACACAAGTGAGGTATCATTTTTATCGGGAGACTTGGGGGAATGCTGGAAGGAAGTGAATTTGTGGCTTTTCTCAGATTCCAGAACTTTCTGCCACAGAAATGTGAGGAACATGTGTTTTTTTAGCCAAATTTTGAGGTTTGCAAAGGATTCTGGGTAACAGAACCTGGTCCGAGCCCCGCAAGTCATCCCATCTTGGATTCCCCTAGGTCTCTAGTTTTCAGAAATGCACAGGTTTGGTAGGTTTCCCTAGGTGCCGGCTGAGCTAGAGGCCAAAATCTACAGGTACGCACTTCGCAAAAAACACCTCTGTTTTCTTCCAAAAATGTGGATGTGTCCACGTTGCGCTTTGGGGCGTTTCCTGTCTCGGGCGCTAGGCCTACCCACACAAGTGAGGTATCATTTTTATCGGGAGACTTGGGGGAACGCTGGGTGGAAGGAAATTTGTGGCTCCTCTCAGATTCCAGAACTTTCTGCCACAGAAATGTGAGGAACATGTGTTTTTTTAGCCAAATTTTGAGGTTTGCAAAGGTTTCTGGGTAACAGAACCTGGTCCGAGCCCCGCAAGTCACCCCTCCTTAGATTCCCCTACGTCTCTAGTTTTCAGAAATGCACAGGTTTGGTAGGTTTCCCCAGGTGCCGGCTGAGCTAGAGGCCAAAATCTACAGGTAGGCACTTCGCAAAAAACACCTCTGTTTTCTTCCAAAAATGTGGATGTGTCCACGTTGCGCTTTGGGGCGTTTCCTGTCGCGGGCGCTAGGCCTACCCACACAAGTGAGGTATCATTTTTATCGGGAGACTTGGGGGAATGCTGGAAGGAAGTGAATTTGTGGCTTTTCTCAGATTCCAGAACTTTCTGCCACAGAAATGTGAGGAACATGTGTTTTTTTAGCCAAATTTTGAGGTTTGCAAAGGATTCTGGGTAACAGAACCTGGTCCGAGCCCCGCAAGTCATCCCATCTTGGATTCCCCTAGGTCTCTAGTTTTCAGAAATGCACAGGTTTGGTAGGTTTCCCTAGGTGCCGGCTGAGCTAGAGGCCAAAATCTACAGGTACGCACTTCGCAAAAAACACCTCTGTTTTCTTCCAAAAATGTGGATGTGTCCACGTTGCGCTTTGGGGCGTTTCCTGTCTCGGGCGCTAGGCCTACCCACACAAGTGAGGTATCATTTTTATCGGGAGACTTGGGGGAACGCTGGGTGGAAGGAAATTTGTGGCTCCTCTCAGATTCCAGAACTTTCTGCCACACAAATGTGAGGAACATGTGTTTTTTTAGCCAAATTTTGAGGTTTGCAAAGGTTTCTGGGTAACAGAACCTGGTCCGAGCCCCGCAAGTCACCCCTCCTTAGATTCCCCTACGTCTCTAGTTTTCAGAAATGCACAGGTTTGGTAGGTTTCCCTAGGTGCCGGCTGAGCTAGAGGCCAAAATCTACAGGTAGGCACTTCGCAAAAAACACCTCTGTTTTCTTTCAAAAATTTGGATGTGTCCACGTTGCGCTTTGGGGAGTTTCCTGTCGCTGGCGCTAGGCCTACCCACACAAGTGAGGTATCATTTTTATCGGGAGACTTGGGGGAACGCTGGCTGGAAGGAAAGTTGTGGCTCCTCTCAGATTCCAGAACTTTCTGCCACAGAAATGTGAGGAACATGTGTTTCTTTAGCCAAATTTTGAGGTTTGCAAAGGATTCTGGGTAACAGAACCTGGTCCGAGCCCTGCAAGTCACCCCATCTTGGATTCCCCTAGGTCTCTAGTTTTCAGAAATGCACAGGTTTGGTAGGTTTCCCTAGGTGCCGGCTGAGCTAGAGGCCAAAATCTACAGGTAGGCAATTCGCAAAAAACACCTCTGTTTTCTTCCAAAAATTTGGATGTGTCCACGTTGCGCTTTGGGGCGTTTCCTCTCGCGGGCGCTAGGCCTACCCACACAAGTGAGGTATCATTTTTATTGGGAGACTTTGTGGAAGGCTGGGTGGAAGGAAATTGGTGGCTCCTCTCAGATTCCAGAACTTTCTGCCACAGAAATGTGAGGAACATGAGTTTTTTTAGCCAAATTTTGAGGTTTGCAAAGGATTCTGGGTAACAGAACCTGGTCCGAGCCCCTCAAGTCACCCCATCTTGGATTCCCCTAGGTCTCTAGTTTTCAGAAATGCACAGGTTTGGTAGGTTTCCCTAGGTGCCGGCTGAGCTAGAGGCCAAAATCTACAGGTAGGCAATTCGCAAAAAACACCTCTGTTTTCTTCCAAAAATTTGGATGTGTCCACGTTGCGCTTTGGGGAGTTCCCTCTCGCGGGCGCTAGGCCTACCCACTCAAGTGAGGTATCATTTTTATCGGGAGACTTTGTGGAACGCTGGGTGGAAGGAAATTGGTGGCTCCTCTCAGATTCCAGAACTTTCTGCCACAGAAATGTGAGGAACATGTGTTTTTTTAGCCAAATTTTGAGGTTTGCAAAGGATTCTGGGTAACAGAACCTGGTCCGAGCCCCGCAAGTCACCCCTCCTTAGATTCCCCTACGTCTCTAGTTTTCAGAAATGCACAGGTTTGGTATGTTTCCCTAGGTGACGGCAGAGCTAGAGGCCAAAATCTACAGGTAGGCAATTCGCAAAAAACACCTCTGTTTTCTTTCAAAAATTTGGATGTGTCCACGTTGCGCTTTGGGGCGTTTCCTGTTGCAGGTGCTAGGCCTACCCACACAAGTGAGGTATCATTTTTATCGGGAGACTTTGTGGAACGCTGGGTGGAAGGAAATTGGTGGCTCCTCTCAGATTCCAGAACTTTCTGCCCCAGAAATGTGAGGAACATGTGTTTTTTTAGCCAAATTTTGAGGTTTGCAAAGGATTCTGGGTAACAGAACCTGGTCCGAGCCCCGCAAGTCACCCCTCCTTAGATTCCCCTACGTCTCTAGTTTTCAGAAATGCACAGGTTTGGTATGTTTCCCTAGGTGACGGCAGAGCTAGAGGCCAAAATCTACAGGTAGGCAATTCGCAAAAAACACCTCTGTTTTCTTTCAAAAATTTGGATGTGTCCACGTTGCGCTTTGGGGCGTTTCCTGTTGCAGGTGCTAGGCCTACCCACACAAGTGAGGTATAATTTTTATCGGGAGACTTGGGGGAACGCTGGGTGGAAGGAAATTTGTGGCTCCTCTCAGATTCCAGAACTTTCTGCCACAGAAATGTGAGGGACATGTGTTTTTTTAGCCAAATTTTGAGGTTTGCAAAGGATTCTGGGTAACAGAACCTGGTCCGAGCCCCGCAAGTCACCCCATCTAGGATTCCCCTAGGTCTCTAGTTTTCAGAAATGCACAGGTTTGATAGGTTTCCCTATGTGCCGGCTGAGCTAGAGGCCATAATCTACAGGTAGGCACTTTGCAAAAAACACCTCTGTTTTCTTCCAAAAATTTGGATGTGTCCACGTTGCGCTTTGGGGCGTTTCCTGTCGCGGGCGCTAGGCCTACCCACACAAGTGAGGTATAATTTTTATCGGGAAACTTGGGGGAACGCTGGGTGGAAGGAAATTTGTGGCTCCTCTCAGATTCCAGAACTTTCTGCCACAGAAATGTGAGGAACATGTGTTTTTTTTGCCAAATTTTGAGGTTTGCAAAGGATTCTGGGTAACAGAACCTGGTCCGAGCCCCGCAAGTCACCCCATCTTGGATTCCCCTAGTTCTCTAGTTTTCAGAAATGCACAGGTTTGGTAGGTTTCCCTAGGTGCCGGATGAGCTAGAGGCCAAAATCTACAGGTAGGCACTTCGCAAAAAACACCTCTGTTTTCTTCCAAAAATTTGGATGTGTCCACGTTGCGCTTTGGTGCGTTTCCTGTCGCGGGCGCTAGGCCTACCCACACAAGTGAGGTATCATTTTTATCGGGAGCCTTGGGGGAACGCTGGCTGGAAGGAAATTTGTGGCTCCTCTCAGATTCCAGAACTTTCTGCCACAGAAATGTGAGGAACATGTGTTTTTTTAGCCAAATTTTGAGGTTTGCAAAGGATTCTGGGTAACAGAACCTGGTTCGAGCCCCGCAAGTCACCCCATCTTGGATTCCCCTAGGTCTCTAGTTTTCAGAAATGCACAGGTTTGGTAGGTTTCCCTAGGTGCCGGCTGAGCTAGAGGCCAAAATCTACAGGTAGGCACTTCGCAAAAAACACCTCTGTTTTCTTCCAAAAATGTGGATGTGTCCACGTTGCGCTTTGGGGCGTTTCCTGTCGCGGGCGCTAGGCCTACCCACACAAGTGAGGTATCATTTTTATCGGGAGACTTGGGGGAACGCTGGGTGGAAGGAAATTTGTGGCTCCTCTCAGATTCCAGAACTTTCTGCCACAGAAATGTGAGGAACATGTGTTTTTTTAGCCAAATTTTGAGGTTTGCAAAGGTTTCTGGGTAACAGAACCTGGTCCGAGCCCCGCAAGTCACCCCTCCTTAGATTCCCCTACGTCTCTAGTTTTCAGAAATGCACAGGTTTGGTAGGTTTCCCTAGGTGCCGGCTGAGCTAGAGGCCAAAATCTACAGGTAGGCACTTCGCAAAAAACACCTCTGTTTTCTTTCAAAAATTTGGATGTGTCCACGTTGCGCTTTGGGGAGTTTCCTGTCGCTGGCGCTAGGCCTACCCACACAAGTGAGGTATCATTTTTATCTGGAGACTTGGGGGAACGCTGGCTGGAAGGAAAGTTGTGGCTTTTCTCAGATTCCAGAACTTTCTGCCACAGAAATGTGAGGAACATGTGTTTCTTTAGCCAAATTTTGAGGTTTGCAAAGGATTCTGGGTAACAGAACCTGGTCCGAGCCCCGCAAGTCACCCCTCCTTAGATTCCCCTACGTCTCTAGTTTTCAGAAATGCACAGGTTTGGTAGGTTTCCCCAGGTGCCGGCTGAGCTAGAGGCCAAAATCTACAGGTAGGCACTTTGCAAAAAACACCTCTGTTTTCTTCCAAAAATGTGGATGTGTCCACGTTGCGCTTTGGGGCGTTTCCTGTCGCGGGCGCTAGGCCTACCCACACAAGTGAGGTATCATTTTTATCGGGAGACTTGGGGGAACGCTGGGTGGAAGGAAATTTGTGGCTCCTCTCAGATTCCAGAACTTTCTGCCACAGAAATGTGAGGAACATGTGTTTTTTTAGCCAAATTTTGAGGTTTGCAAAGGTTTCTGGGTAACAGAACCTGGTCCGAGCCCCGCAAGTCACCCCTCCTTAGATTCCCCTACGTCTCTAGTTTTCAGAAATGCACAGGTTTGGTAGGTTTCCCTAGGTGCCGGCTGAGCTAGAGGCCAAAATCTACAGGTAGGCACTTCGCAAAAAACACCTCTGTTTTCTTTCAAAAATTTGGATGTGTCCACGTTGCGCTTTGGGGAGTTTCCTGTCGCTGGCGCTAGGCCTACCCACACAAGTGAGGTATCATTTTTATCGGGAGACTTGGGGGAACGCTGGCTGGAAGGAAAGTTGTGGCTTTTCTCAGATTCCAGAACTTTCTGCCACAGAAATGTGAGGAACATGTGTTTCTTTAGCCAAATTTTGAGGTTTGCAAAGGATTCTGGGTAACAGAACCTGGTCCGAGCCCTGCAAGTCACCCCATCTTGGATTCCCCTAGGTCTCTAGTTTTCAGAAATGCACAGGTTTGGTAGGTTTCCCTAGGTGCCGGCTGAGCTAGAGGCCAAAATCTACAGGTAGGCACTTCGCAAAAAACACCTCTGTTTTGTTCCAAAAATTTGGATGTGTCCACGTTGCGCTTTGGAGCGTTTCCTCTCGCGGGCGCTAGGCCTACCCACACAAGTGAGGTATCATTTTTATTGGGAGACTTTGTGGAAGGCTGGGTGGAAGGAAATTGGTGGCTCCTCTCAGATTCCAGAACTTTCTGCCACAGAAATGTGAGGAACATGAGTTTTTTTAGCCAAATTTTGAGGTTTGCAAAGGATTCTGGGTAACAGAACCTGGTCCGAGCCCCTCAAGTCACCCCATCTTGGATTCCCCTAGGTCTCTAGTTTTCAGAAATGCACAGGTTTGGTAGGTTTCCCTAGGTGCCGGCTGAGCTAGAGGCCAAAATCTACAGGTAGGCACTTCGCAAAAAACACCTCTGTTTTCTTCCAAAAATTTGGATGTGTCCACGTTGAGCTTTGGGGCGTTTCCTGTCGCGGGCGCTAGGCCTACCCATACAAGTGAGGTATCATTTTTATCGGGAGACTTGGGGGAACGCTGGCTGGTAGGAAATTTGTGGCTCCTCTCAGATTCCAGAACTTTTCTGCCACAGAAATGTGAGGAACATGTGTTTTTTTAGCCAAATTTTGAGGTTTGCAAAGGATTCTGGGTAACAGAACCTGGTCCGAGCCCCGCAAGTCACCCCATCTTGGATTCCCCGAGTTCTCTAGTTTTCAGAAATGCACAGGTTTGGTAGGTTTCCCTAGGTGCCGGCTGAGCTAGAGGCCAAAATCTACAGGTAGGCACTTCGCAAAAAACACCTCTGATTTCTTCCCAAAATTTGGATGTGTCCACGTTGCGCTTTGGGCGTTTCCTGTCGCGGGCCGCTAGGCCTACCCACACAAGTGAGGTATCATTTTTATCGGGAGACTTGGGGGAACGCTGGCTGGAAGGAAATTTGTGGCTCCTCTCAGATTCCAGAACTTTCTGCCACAGAAATGTGAGGAACATGTGTTTTTTTAGCCAAATTTTGAGGTTTGCAAAGGATTCTGGGTAACAGAACCTGGTTCGAGCCCGCAAGTCCACCCTCCTTAGATTCCCCTACGTCTCTAGTTTTCAGAAATGCACAGGTTGGTAGGTTTCCCCTCAGGTGCCGGCTGAGCTAGAGGCCAAAATCTACAGGTAGGCACTTCGCAAAAAACACCTCTGTTTTCTTTCAAAAATTTGGATGTGTCCACGTTGCGCTTTGGGGAGTTTCCTGTCGCTGGCCGCTAGGCCTACCCACACAAGTGAGGTATCATTTTTATCGGGAGACTAGGGGGAACGCTGGCTGGAAGGAAAGTTGTGGCTCCTCTCAGATTCCAGAACTTTCTGCCACAGAAATGTGAGGAACATGTGTTTCTTTAGCCAAATTTGAGGTTTGCAAAGGATTCTGGGTAACAGAACCTGGTCCGAGCCCTGCAAGTCACCCCATCTTGGATTCCCCTAGGTCTCTAGTTTTCAGAAATGCACAGTTTGGTAGGTTTCCCTAGGTGCCGGCTGAGCTAGAGGCCCAAAATCTACAGGTAGGCACTTCGCAAAAAACACCTCTGTTTTCTTCCAAAAATTTGGATGTGTCCACGTTGCGCTTTGGGGAGTTCCCCTGTCGCGGGCGCTAGGCCTACCCACACAAGTGAGTATCATTTTTATCGGGAGACTTTGTGGAACGCTGGGTGGAGGAAATTGGTGGCTCCTCTCAGATTCCAGAACTTTCTGCCACAGAAATGTGAGGGAACATGTGTTTTTTTAGCCAAATTTTGAGGTTTGCAAAGGATTCTGGGTAACAGAACCTGGTCCGAGCCCCGCAAGTCACCCCTCCTTAGATTCCCCTACGTCTCTAGTTTTCAGAAATGCACAGGTTTGTATGTTTCCCTAGGTGACGGGCAGAGCTAGAGGCCAAAATCTACAGGTAGGCAATCGCAAAAAACACCTCTGTTTTCTTTCAAAAATTTGGGATGTGTCCACGTTGCGCTTTGGGGCGTTTCCTGTTGCAGGTGCTAGGCCTACCCACACAAGTGAGGTATCATTTTTATCGGGAGACTTTGTGGAACGCTGGGTGGAAGGAATTGGTGGCTCCTCTCAGATTCCAGAACTTTCTGCCACAGAAATGTGAGGAACATGTGTTTTTTTAGCCAAATTTTGAGGTTTGCAAAGGATTCTGGGTAACAGAACCTGGTCCGAGCCCCGCAAGTCACCCCTCCTTAGATTCCCCTACGTCTCTAGTTTTCAGAAATGCACAGGTTTGGTATGTTTCCCTAGGTGACGGCAGAGCTAGAGGCCAAAATCTACAGGTAAGGCAATTCGCAAAAACACCTCTGTTTTCTTTCAAATATTTGGATGTGTCCACGTTGCGCTTTGGGGCGTTTCCTGTTGCAGGTGCTAGGCCTACCCACACAAGTGAGGTATCATTTTTATCGGGAGACTTTGTGGAACGCTGGGTGGAAGGAAATTGGTGGCTCCTCTCAGATTCCAGAACCTTTCTGCCACAGAAATGTGAGGAACATGTGTTTTTTTTAGCCAAATTTGAGGTTTGCAAAGGATCTGGGTAACAGAACCTGGTCCGAGCCCCGCAAGTCACCCCTCCTTAGATTCCCCTACGTCTCTAGTTTTCAGAAATGCACAGGTTTGGTATGTTTTCCTAGGTGACGGCAGAGCTAGAGGCCAAAATCTACAGGTAGCAATTCGCAAAAAACACCTCTGTTTTCTTTCAAAATTTGGATGTGTCCACGTTGCGCTTTGGGGCGTTTCCTGTTGCAGGTGCTAGGCCTACCCACACAAGTGAGGTATAATTTTTATCGGGAGACTTGGGGGAACGCTGGGTGGAAGGAAATTTGTGGCTCCTCTCAGATTCCAGAACTTTCTGCCACAGAAATGTGAGGGACATGTGTTTTTTTAGCCAAATTTTGAGGTTTGCAAAGGATTCTGGGTAACAGAACCTGGTCCGAGCCCCGCAAGTCACCCCATCTAGGATTCCCCTAGGTCTCTAGTTTTCAGAAATGCACAGGTTTGATAGGTTTCCCTATGTGCCGGCTGAGCTAGAGGCCATAATCTACAGGTAGGCACTTTGCAAAAAACACCTCTGTTTTCTTCCAAAAATTTGGATGTGTCCACGTTGCGCTTTGGGGCGTTTCCTGTCGCGGGCGCTAGGCCTACCCACACAAGTGAGGTATAATTTTTATCGGGAAACTTGGGGGAACGCTGGGTGGAAGGAAATTTGTGGCTCCTCTCAGATTCCAGAACTTTCTGCCACAGAATGTGAGGAACATGTGTTTTTTTTGCCAATTTTGAGGTTTGCAAAGGATTCTGGGTAACAGAACCTGGTCCGAGCCCCGCAAGTCACCCCATCTTGGATTCCCCTAGTTCTCTAGTTTTCAGAAATGCACAGGTTTTGGTAGGTTTCCCTAGGTGCCGGATGAGCTAGAGGCCAAAATCTACAGGTAGCACTTCGCAAAAAACACCTCTGTTTTCTTCCAAAAATTTGGATGTGTCCACGTTGCGCTTTGGTGCGTTTCCTGTCGCGGGGCGCTAGGCCTACCCACACAAGTGAGGTATCATTTTTATCGGGAGCCTTGGGGGAACGCTGGCTGGAAGGAAATTTGTGGCTCCTCTCAGATTCCAGAACTTTCTGCCACAGAAATGTGAGGAACATGTGTTTTTTTTAGCCAATTTTGAGGTTTGCAAAGGATTCTGGGTAACAGAACCTGGTTCGAAGCCCCGCAAGTCACCCCCATCTTGGATTCCCCTAGGTCTCTAGTTTTCAGAAATGCACAGGTTTGGTAGGTTTCCCTAGGTGCCGGCTGAGCTAGAGGCCAAAATCTACAGGTAGGCACTTCGCAAAAAAACACCTCTGTTTTCTTCCAAAAATGTGGATGTGTCCACGTTGCGCTTTGGGGCGTTTCTGTCGCGGGCGCTAGGCCTACCCACACAAGTGAGGTATCATTTTTATCGGGAGACTTGGGGGAACGCTGGGTGGAAGGAAATTTGTGGCTCCTCTCAGATTCCAGAACTTTCTGCCACAGAAATGTGAGGAACATGTGTTTTTTTAGCCAAATTTTGAGGTTTGCAAAGGGTTTCTGGGTAACAGAACCTGGTCCGAGCCCCGCAAGTCACCCCTCCTTAGATTCCCCTACGTCTCTAGTTTTCAGAAATGCACAGGTTTGGTAGGTTTCCCTAGGTGCCGGCTGAGCTAGAGGCCAAAATCTACAGGTAGGCACTTCGCAAAAAACACCTCTGTTTTCTTTCAAAATTTGGATGTGTCCACGTTGCGCTTTGGGAGTTTCCTGTCGCTGGCGCTAGGCCTACCCACACAAGTGAGGTATCATTTTTATCTGGAGACTTGGGGGAACGCTGGCTGGAAGGAAAGTTGTGGCTTTTCTCAGATTCCAGAACTTTCTGCCACAGAAATGTGAGGAACATGTGTTTCTTTAGCCAAATTTTGAGGTTTGCAAAGGTTCTGGGTCACAGAACCTGGTCCGAGCCCCGCAAGTCACCCTCCTTAGATTCCCCTACGTCTCTAGTTTTCAGAAATGCACAGGTTTGGTAGGTTCCCCAGGTGCCGGCTGAGCTAGAGGCCAAAATCTACAGGTAGGCACTTCGCAAAAAACACCTCTGT
>NW_027150313.1:0-38763 GCF_031143425.1 Pleurodeles waltl
CAATAGATTGCAATGAGAGCACATAGGTATAGGGGCAACACAAACCATATACTCTAGAAGTGGAATGCGAACCACGAATGGACCCCAAACCTATGTGAGCTTGTAGAAGGTCGCTGGGAGTGTTAGAAAACAGTGAGGGTTAGAAAAATAGCCCAACCCAAGACCCTGAAAAGTAGGAGTAAAGTGCACCTAGGTTCTCCAGAGAGCACAGAAGTCATGATAGGGGAATTCTGCAAGGAAGATCAACACCAGCAATGCAAAAACGATGGATTTCCAGACGAGAGTACCTGTGGAACAAGGGGACCAAGTCCAAGAGTCACGATCAAGTCGGGAGTGGGCAGATGCCCAGGAAATGCCAGCTGTGGGTGCAAAGAAGCTGCCACCGGATGATAGAAGCTGTGGATTCTGCAAGAACGAAGAGGACTAGGAACTTCCCCTTTGGAGGATGGATGTCCCACGTCGTGAAGAAGCTTGCAGAGGTGTTTCCGTGCAGAAAGACTGCAAACAAGCCTTGCTAGCTGCAAGGGTCGCGGTTAGGGTTTTTGGATGCTGCTGTCCCCAGGGGGGACCAGAATGTAACCAATTGCGTGAGGAGACAGAGGGCGCGTCCAGCAAGACAAAGAGCCCACTCAGAAGCAAGCAGCACCCGCAGAAGTGCTGGAACAGGCACTACGAAAAGAGTGAACCGGAAGTCACAAAAGAAGGTCCCACGACGGCGGAGGACAACTCAGGAGGTCGTGCACTGCAGGTTAGAGTGTCGGGGACCCAGGCTTGGCTGTGCACAAAGGAAATCCTGGAAGAGTGCATGTAGGAGGCTGGACTGGCTTGTAGTGAGTACCAAGGGGTACTTACACCTTGCACCAGGCACAGTTATCCCTTATTAGTGTATAGGGTGTCTAGCAGCTTAGGCTGATAGATAATGGTAGCTTAGCAGAGCAGCTTAGGCTGAACTAGGAGACGAGTGAAGCTCCTACAGTACCACTAGTGTCATATGCACAATATCATAAGAAAACACAATACACAGATATACTAAAAATAAAGGTACTTTATTTTTATGACAATATGCCAAAAGTATCTCAGTGAGTACCCTCAGTATGAGGATAGCAAATATACACAAGATATATGTACACAATACCAAAATATGCAGTAATAGTATTAGAAAACAGTGCAAACAATGTATAGTTACAATAGGATGCAATGGGGACACATAGGGATAGGGGCAACACAAACCATATACTCCAAAGGTGGAATGCGAACCACGAATGGACCCCAAACCTATGTGACCTTGTAGAGGGTCGCTGGGACTGTAAGAAAACAGTTAGGGTTAGAAAAATAGCCCACCCCAAGACCCTGAAAAGTGAGTGCAAAGCGCACTAAAGTTCCCCAAAGGACATAGAAGTCGTGATAGGGGAATTCTCCAGGAAAGACACAAATCAGCAATGCAACAACGATGGATTTGCAAACAAGGGTACCTGTGGAACAAGGGGACCAAGTCCAAAAGTCACAAGCAAGTCGGAGATGGGCAGATGCCCAGGAAATGCCAGATGTGGGTGCAAAGAAGCTGCTACTGGACAGTAGAAGCTGAAGTATCTGCAGGAATAACAAGGGATAGGAACTTTCCCTTTGGAGGACGGATTCCGCACGCCGTGGAGAGTCGTGCAGAAGTATTTTCCTGAAGAAAGACCGCCAACAAGCCTTGCTAGCTGCAAATCATGCAGTTAGGGTTTTTGGATGCTGCTGTGGCCCAGGAGGGACCAGGATGTCGCCAATTGCATCTGGGGACAGAGGGGGCGTCGAGCAAGACAAGGAGCCAACTCAGAAGCAGGCAGCACCTGGAGAAGTGCCATAACTGGCACTACGAAGTGGAGTGAAATGGTGCTCACCCGAAGTTGCACAAAGGAGTCCCTCGCCGCCGAAGGACAACTTAGGAGGTCGTGCAATGCAGGTTGCAGTGCCGTTGACCCAGGCTGGACTGTGCACAAAGGATTTCCGCCGGAACTGCACGGAGGCTGGAGTAGCTGCAAAAGTCGCGGTTCCAAGCAATGCAGTCTGGCGTCGGGAGGCAAGGACTTACCTCCACCAAACTTGGACTGAAGAGTCACTGGACTGTGGGAGTCACTTGGACAGAGTTGCTGGATTCAAGGGACCTCGCTCGTCGTGCTGAGAGGAGACCCAGGGTACCGGTGATGCAGTTCTTTGGTGCCTGCGGTTGCAGGGGGATGAGTCCGTCGACCCACGAGAGATTTCTTCGGAGCTTCTAGTGCAGAGAGGAGGCAGACTACCCCCTCAGCATGCACCACCAGGAAAGCAGTCGAGAAGGCGGCAGGATCAGCGTTACAGAGTTGCAGTAATCGTCTTTGCTACTTTCTTGCAGTTTTGCAGGCTTCCAGCGCGGTCAGCAGTCGATTCCTTGGCAGAAGGTGAAGAGAGTGATGCAGAGGAACTTGGATGAGCTCTTGCATTCGTTATCTAAGGAATCCCCAAAGACAGAGACCCTAAATAGCCAGAAAAGAGGGTTTGGCTACTTAGGAGAGAGGATAGGCTAGCAACACCTGAAGGAGCCTATCAGAAGGAGTCTCTGACGTCACCTGCTGGCACTGGCCACTCAGAGCAGTCCAGTGTGCCAGCAGCACCTCTGTTTCCAAGATGGCAGAGGTCTGGAGCACACTGGAGGAGCTCTGGGCACCTCCCAGGGGAGGTGCAGGTGAGGGGAGTGGTCACTCCCCTTTCCTTTGTCCAGTTTTGCGCCATAGCAGGGCTGAGGGGTCCCTGAACCAGTGTAGACTTGCTTATGCAGAAATGGGCGCCATCTGTGGCCATGAAAGCATTTCCAGAGGCTGGGGGAGGGTACTCCTCCCCTGCCCGAACACCTTTTTCCAAAGGGAGAGGGTGTAACACCCTCTCTCTGAGGAAGTCCTTTGTTGTGCCTTCCTGGGCCCAGCCTGGCTGGACCCCAGGAGGGCAGAAACCTGTCTGAGGGGTTGGCAGCAGCAGCAGCTTCAGTGAAACCCCGGGAAAGGCAGTTTGGCAGTGCCAGGGTATGTGCTAGAGACCCGTGGGATCATGGGATTGTGCCAACTATGCCAGGGTGGTATAGAGAGGGCAATTCCATGATCATAGACATGTTACATGGCCATATTCGGAGTTACCATTGTGAAGCTACATATAGGTTGTGACCTATATGTAGTGCACAAGTGTAATGGTGTCCCCGCACTCACAAAGTCCGGGGAATTGGCCCTGAACAATGTGGGGGCACATTGGCTAGTGCCAGGGTGCCCACACACTAAGGGGGTCATTCTGACCTCGGCGGTTAAAGGCGCTTACCGACGGTCAGAAGACCGCCATAACACCGCCGCGGTCGCGGTAAACCGCCACGGTAATTCTGACCCGCAACTGGCAATCCGCCAAAAACCCAACATCAACAAAAGTCCGCCACAGCAACGGCCAGCGCAAAACTGGCGATGACCAAACCTCCACCATCACGCCAACAGAAATACGCCCATGCCATTCCGACTCACAAATCCCCGCAGCGGTCTTTCAACCGCGGATTTCCATTGGCGGTACACACCGCCGCGGTCAAAATATACACACCTTTACAAAACACTACCACATTGGACAAATCAAAATACACACACCTGAGACACATACACACACCACTCCCACACACCCAATTAAATATAAAACACACACCCACATCACACACAAACCCTTACGACCACAATTGCGACTGAAGGACAGAGAGAGACAGCACAGCAGACCATCACACAGAGGCAAATCACAACATCACCCACACAATTTCCACACACAAAACACCATACACCACCACACTCACCACACTCTACAACACATACACCACCCCTCACCTCATCCACACCACCCCATTGCACCCCAAAGGCACCCCAGGTTCTCTGACGCAGAACTCAGGGTCATGGTGGAGGAAATAGTTCGTGTAGGGCCCCAGCTCTTCGGGGCACAGGTGCAGCACACCACCATTGCCAGGAAGATGGAGCTATGGAGCAGAATAGTGGACAGGGTCAGCGCTGTGGGACAGCATCCACGCAATCGGGCCGACATCAGGAAGCGGTGGAACGACCTACGGGGGAAGGTGCGTTCCATGGTATCAAGGCACAACATCGCGGTACAACGGACTGGCGGCGGACCCCCACCTACTCCCCCAGAATTCACAGCATGGGAGGAGGAAGTCTTGCACATCCTACATCCTGAGGGCCTCGCAGGAGTAGGCGGAGGAATGGACTCTGGTAAGTCAAATCTCCACTACTTCATTCCCCCCACCCCACCTGCATGCCAAATCATACCCCCACCCTCACCCCCACCCCCATCACACCAACTTCTTGCAAATGGCTCACCATCACAACCCACCCATCCCAAAACCTAGCCCTGCATGCGTCCCCAAAGCATGGACACCCATCACCAAAGCATGCCACTGCACACACCCATCACCCCCACAAGCCACCGTCACAAAAGCCCCCACAAGGGAATGCCAGCACTGGGGTACACGGCCACCCACCCATTACACGAAATGCCACACACAGAAGCAATAACCATACACTTATACCCCTGCAGGAACCGAACGCCACCACACCGCCACGGAGGGTCCAGAGATGTCCATCCCACCCCCAGAAGAGGCCCCCAGTGATGACAGCAGCTCTGTCTCCCTGGACCCAGATGACCAGCCCGGCCCATCGGGGACCTCGGGACAGTCAGTTCCCCAC
The DNA here is from genome assembly GCF_031143425.1 of Pleurodeles waltl. Classification (NCBI taxonomy): domain Eukaryota; kingdom Metazoa; phylum Chordata; class Amphibia; order Caudata; family Salamandridae; genus Pleurodeles; species Pleurodeles waltl. The sequence continues at coordinate 4,734 of NW_027150313.1, forward strand.
AGACAGCCACAGGCTACACCAGACCAAACCCCCTCTGGGAACACCAGCACAGCTCCCACCCAGCGGGCCCATGCCTCTGTCTCCAGGACACATCAATCAGCGGTGTGTCCACCACTACAGGGCACCCAGGTTGACCCACCACCCCAACAACAACAGGGACCTGGGGGCAGTGGTAGTGGGCACACCGTCCAGGGGACAGAGGCCCAGGGAAACAGGGGAACTGGGAGGGCTGCTGTGCGACAGGGGGGGGACAGGCCCAGGGAACCGACTCTCCAAGAGGCCCTCTCCTTCATCATGGGAGCATATTACCGCTCCCAGGAGACGATGGCTACAGTACTGGCCAGGTTCCAGGAGATCCAGGTACTGCAGGAGGAACAGTACATGGGGTTCAGAGAGGAACTGAGAAACATTAGTTCCGCACTGGGGACCATCGTCGTGGCCCTTAACCAGATAGTCACCACATTGTGGGACCATGTGGCACCACAAAGGGCCCCTGTCACTAGCATGGACCAGGAACAGGCTACCACCTCCGCCGGCGCTAGTGGACAGGAGGCCCCCACACAACGACAGGCCACCAGAACCCCACCTCCTGCAGAAGAAGAACCACCCCGCAAGCGGTCCCTGAGATCTCACAAGAAGACAGAGTAGGATGCCAAGACCCCCGCCAGCAAAGGATACCCCCTGATGTCATCCCACTGTCCCACATTGTCACCCTGTCCAACCTTGAACTGCCCCTGCTCCATCCTTCCACAGGCATATGGACAATGCACCTGTGAGACTGAAAACTGGACTCTGCCATGGACATTACTCCACCATCACCCATCACCGTTTTACAATCATGTTCCTAAATGTAGCACTTTAATAAAATCACTTATTGCACTTAAAAAATCTGGAGTCTGCTTGTATTTTGCACAAATGTATTAGACATAACGTTGCAAAAATGTTCAGTTACATTGTGATGACAACATCCCACTGTCACACAGCTGTAGTCCATGGGCAAACAAAGCAGAGGTCACGCAGTGGGGCCCACAGCTCTGAAAACGGAAGGGAAAGTCACAACTCAGTTAACAGGAACTGGGGGAAACTCAGACAGTAGAGAGTCAGGAGACTTTAAGTAAATGTAAAATGGCGTGGTTGATTCATACCTGTGTGCTACTGAAAATACTGTTGTATCACTGTGTCCCTGTTGTCTGTGTCGTCTCCATCGTCTTCCTCCTCTTCACTCTCCACAGGCTCCACAGCTGCTACAACACCACCATCTGGACCATCCTCCTGCAGGAAAGGCACCTGGCGTCGCAAAGCCAGGTTGTGAAGCATACAGCAGGCCACGATGATATGGCACACCTTCTTTGGTGAGTACATTAGGGATCCACCTGTCATATGCAGGCACCTAAACCTGGCCTTCAGGAGGCCGAAGGTTCTTTCTATAATCCTCCTAGTTCACCCATGGGCCTCATTGTAGCGTTCCTCTGCCCTTGTCCTGGGATTCCTCACTGGGGTAAGTAGCCACGACAGGTTGGGGTAACCAGAGTCACCTATTAGCCACACACGGTGTCTCTGTAGCTGTTCCATCACATAAGGGATGCTGCTATTTCGCATGATGTACGCGTCATGCACTGACCCAGGGAACTTGGCATTTACATGGGAGATGTACTGGTCAGCCAAACAGACCACCTGGACATTCATCGAATGATAACTTTTTCTGTTCCTGTACACCTGCTCACTTTCACTGGGGGGAACCAAAGCCACATGAGTCCCATCAATGGCACAAATGATGTTGGGGATATGTCCAAGGGCATAGAAATCACCCTTCACTGTAGCCAAATCGCCCACCTCAGGGAAAACAATGTAGCTCCGCATGTATTTCATCAGGGCAGACAACACTCTGGACAAAACCTTAGAAAACATAGGCTGAGACATCCCTGATGATATGGCCACTGTTGTTTGGAATGATCCACTTGCCAAAAAATGGAGTACTGACAGAACCTGCACCAGAGGGGGAATCCCTGTGGGTTGGCGAATGGGGGACATCAGGTCTGGCTCCAGCTGGGCACACAGTTCCTGTATAGTGGCTCGGTCAAGTCTGTATGTCAGTATGACATGTCTTTCTTCCATTGTCGACAGGTCCACCAGCGATCTGTACACAGGAACATTCCTCCATCTCCTCGCAAGTCCCAGCGGACGGTGCCTAGGAAGGACAACATGGAGCACAGAGTCAAGCAACCCACAGGTACGTAACCACAGCTTGCACAGTACACGATTCGCTATGCATTGAATGGCTTGTATGATTGGCAATGCAAGGCCTAGGCCTATGTGACGCTGTAGAAATTAAGCCATGTGGGCCCTTGAAATGGCGGCTGCCTGACCTGTGAAGTGTGACAATGGGATGTGAGGTCAATGCGCTGGCGTGGCACACCGTGGCGGTAGGCGGTCGAAGACCGCGGCGCAAAGCAGCATTGGTTAACATTGAACCCTATGGGTCTCATGAGCCAATGACGATGTGCTCCGGCGGTCGCGGTACGCACCGCCGCGGTACGAACCGCCGCAGGCGTGACCGCCATTTTCTATCTGCTTAATCACTCGAGACCTGATCATCCACAGGAGAGGACCTATACTGCAAGTGCTGCTGTGACCTCGGTCTGTAAGAGACAATGGCTGCTGTGACTGGGGAAAGGGCCCCTGCCTTCACATCTGAGGAATTGGATAAACTTGTTGATGGGGTCCTCCCCCAGTATGCACTACTCTACGGTCCTCCAGACCAACAGGTAAGTACACAGGGAGCACGTTGTATCGGCTATGCCTGTGTTGAGTGGGGTGGATGTAAGATGGTGGGGAGGGGAGCGAATGAGGAATGCAACGCACGACAGATGAGAGCATGTGCCACATGGCAAGGTTGGGGAGGGGGGCCACTCACATCGACCATGCAGAAAAGTGATGATATTTCTTTTCCCACCCTGTACATGTCACATAGGTCAGCGCCCATCAGAAGATCGACATTTGGCGTGCCATCGCCAAGGACGTCCGGGCCCTGGGGGTCCACAACAGACGGGGCACCCACTGCCGCAAGAGGTGGGAGGACATCCGCCGCAGGAGCAGAAAGACCGCCGAGGCTCTGCTGGGGATGGCCTCCCAACCTAGGAGGGGTGCCACACGGCAATTGACCCCCCTGATGTCCCGGATCCTGGCGGTGGCCTACCCCGATTTGGATGGGCGCGTGAGGACATCACAGCAGACACAAGGGGGTGAGTCTCAGCACATTGTGCTATATTAGCGCACAGTGGAGGTGTCTGGGTGGGGGAGGAGGGCTGTGGCTATCTCTAGGCCAGGGCAGTTTCTGTAGGCTAGGCCCCTCCGTTAGGGAAGGCCCTGTGCCCCCGCCCCCCACCTCTGTAGGGTGCTAAGTACAGCTATCCATGGCCCGGGCTCACCTATCTGTGCAGTTGTCCTCCATAGACTTGTAGGCCAAGTCACAATAATTGAGTAGTGTACCCCGAGTGCGCGGCGTAGTGCAGGGTCCTTCTGTGTCTGTCCTCTCCGCCAACGGTGCCGCCAATGCATGCACTCAACATGTCTTTCTTTCTTCTCCCCCCCCTTTGTTTTGGTTTTCCTGTTCATGTGTGCATTAGCATCATCAGGCGGAGGAGAAGTGGCATCGGCGCACGAGGGAGCTGCATCTCACATGGCCCCGGAGGGCCATGCAACCGACTCCGAGTTCACCAGTGAGACGGAGGGAGAGGGGAGCTCCACAACGGGGACCCGTGGAGACGTCAGCGACACCGACACGTCCTCGGAAGGGAGCTCCCTTGTGGTGGCGGCAACATCCGTGCCCACCGCAACAACAGGTACAGCCGCCACCCAGCGCACCAGCTCTGCCCTCCCAGCAGCCCCTCAGCGTTCGCCCCGTGCCCGCTCGGCCAGGAAGCCAGGCACCTCCTTCGCCCCAGGCACCTCAGGCCCTGCCCCAGTTACCCCTGCTGCCCTCAGTGCGGAGATCATTAACCTCCTCCAGACGCTCATTGTTGGGCAGTCTACCCTTTTGAATGCCATCCAGGGGGTAGAAAGGGAGGTGCATCGGAGCAATGCATACCTGGAGGGCATTCATTCGGGTCAGGCTGCCCATCAGCGATCGTTCAACGCTCTGGCCTCAGCACTGACGGCAGCCATTGTCCCTGTCTCCAGCCTCCCTTCTCCAACTCCCTCCACCCAGTCCCACTCCCCTGTTCCTCTGCCTATCCCAGACACACCTACAGACCAGCCTGCACACACATCAACACCCAAGGGCAGCTCATACAGACATAAGCACCACAGATCACACAAGCATTCACACAAGCAACATCCACATGCAGACATACCAACAGCCACTGCCTCCTCTGTGTCCCCCTCCTCCTCGTCTCCCTCCTCCCTCCCTGTGACGTCTCCACTCACACCTGCATGCACACCACCATCAGCCAGTACGTCCATCACCAGCACACCCACCAGAGCACTCCGCACACGTGCAGTCACCACCCCCACTGCCATTTACACGTCCCCTGTGTCCTCTCCCAGTGTGTCTGTCACCCCCTCTTCCAAACCACACAAACGCAGGCAGCCACCCACCCAACAGCCATCCACCTCACGACAGCCTCCGTCACAAGCACCTGCACCCAAAGACAGCACATTTGACTCTCCTACAACCACATCCTCTTCCTCCACTCCCATACCCACTGCACCTACCCTTCCCATTGCTCCTAAAAAGTTTTTCCTCTCCAAAATTAACCTCTTTGCATCACCTGACCCACCCCCTCCATCTCGTTAGAGTCCAAACAGCACCTCAGCCACCACAAGCCCTGCACCTACTAGGACCATAGTTCAGGGCTATTGGAGTCCACCAGCTCCTAGGGCCGGAACATCGGCCAGCAGTAAGGGGACAGCCAGCCCACCCCCTGGGAAAAGAACCAAAAAAGGGAAGGGCCGGTGCGACAGGCCTGAGACGGCTGCCCCCAAGGACACTACCCTTGCACCGTCACCTGGCACATCCACAAAGGGAGGCAAGGGCCCCAGAGATTTGGCGAAGGAGGGCAAGGGCAGCAGGGCGGACATGTCCGGCAGCAGGCGAGCTGCGCAGGAGGGCCCCACCAGCCCCATTTCGGGTGTGACGGAGGACACCCACGGGCCCAGGACTCCAGCACAGGAGGGCCCCGCTAGCAAAAGGTCAGATGGCGACTGAGCGGGAATTATTGGCCAGATCTGGTTCCCTAGGAACACAAGACAAGTACCGCTGAACAGGGCCCCGCCAAGACAAGCACCGCTGAACAGGGCCCCGCCAAGACAAGCACCGCTGAACAGGGCCCGCCGTGACAAGCACCGCTGAACAGGGCCCCACCGTGACAAGCACGCTGAACAGGGCCCCGCCGTGACAAGCACCGTGGAACAGGGCCTGCCGTGACAAGCACCGCTGAACAGGGCCCCGCCGTGACAAGCACCGCTGAACAGGGCCCCGCCGTGACAAGCACCGCTGAACAAGGCCCCACCATGACAAGCACCGCTGAACAGGGCCCCGCCATGACAAGCACTGCTGAACAGGGCCCTTCATCTCAAGCACCGCTCCGCTGGGCACCGCCGTCTCTGAACTGCTCCGCTGGGCCCTTCCTGTCAAGCACCGCTCCGCTGGGCCCTTCCTTTCAAGCACCGCTCCGCTGGGCCCTTCCTGTCAAGCACCGCTCCGCTGGACCCTTCATCTCAAGCACCGCTCCGCTGGGCCCTTCCTGTCAAGCACTGCTCCGCTGGGCCCTTCATCTCAAGCACCGCTCCGCTGGGCACCGCCGTCTCTGAACTGCTCCGCTGGGCCCTTCCTGTCAAACACCGCTTCGCTGGGCCCTTCCTATCAAGCACCGCTCCGCTGGGCCCTTCATCTCAAGCACCGCTCCGCTGGGCCCTTCCTGTCAAGCACCGCTCCGCTGGGGCCTTGATCTCAAGCACCGCTCCGCTGGGCACCGCCGTCTCTGAACTGCTCCGCTGGGCCCTTCCTGTCAAGCACCGCTCCGCTGGGCCCTTCCTGTCAAGCACCGCTGGCCCATTGGCAGGGCCGGATCTGTGTCGGACAGGGCTTCACGAAGCACTCTGGCCAACATGCCTCCTCCATAAACAGTGGAGTCTGTAATCCACCTGATGGACTGTGGCTTTGCACTTCCCAGGATGTGACAGTGGTCAACCCACCCACTGTAGAGACTTGAGAGACTGTGGCTTTGCACTCCCCAGGATGGTACAGTGGGCATGGAGGCCCCTCGTGGATCTGGCGTCGTGGACTCATGTGGCTGAGGTGCCCCCCCTTCCCTTCCCCCTGAGGTGCCTGTAGTTTTATTATCTGATGCCCCAGCAGTGTTCTCTCCAATGGAATCGGGTCTCGTGTGTGGGCTTTGCCCATGTGTTTATGCACATTGGCCCACGAACAATGGAAGGTAGCCAATATGTGCCGGACTTTTGGGCTATGTATATATTGTTCATGTTGTAATATATTTTATTTAGATATTTCATATTTCACTTAACTTCAAATATGCTATAATATACTTCAATTTTAATGATCAATTTATTTTGTCTTTGCATTATTCTGGGGGGTTTTGGGGGTGTCACTCTGACGTGTTGCTCTGCATTGGTGTGTAGGGATTTGGGGGGGAAGTGGGGAGGTGGGTGTGTCGAGTATGTGTGTGCCCGTAACCTTTTCTCCTCCCCCCTCCCCTGTGTCGTAGGTGCAGTACTCACCATTGTCGTATGCGCCGGCGTTCGTGCTCCTGGTAGAGGAGCAGGTAGACAATAGCTGGTAGGATGTTTAATTCGGGTTCCATGCTGTCCAGATTCCTCTTGGAGTGTATAGAGGTGAGCGTTTTCCCGTTCGTAGTCTGTTTCCGCCGTGTTTTTATCGGCGGGGCTCCAGCCCCGGAAAAGGTGGCGGATTGGTGGGTCGTGATAGTGTGGGCGGTACATTGTCTGCCGCCTTTCTGTTGGCGGTGACCGCAGCGCTGTTTGTTTGGCCCGCCGTGGCGGTCGGAGTGTTAAAGTGGCGTGCTGTGTTGGCGGTTCCCGCCAGGGTCAGAATTCCATTTTTTTTACCGCCTGCCTGTTGGCGGATTGGCCGCCGCCTTAACACCGACCGCCAGGGTTGGAATGACCCCCTAAGTAACTTAGCACCCAACCTTTACCAGGTAAAGGTTAGACATATAGGTGACTTATAAGTTACGTAAGTGCAGTGTAAAATGGCTGTGAAATAACGTGGACGTTATTTCACTCAGGCTGCAGTGGCAGGCCTGTGTAAGAATTGTCAGAGCTCCCTATGGGTGGCAAAAGAAATGCTGCAGCCCATAGGAATCTCCTGGAACCCCAATACCCTGGGTACCTCAGTACCATATACTAGGGAATTAGAAGGGTGTTCCAGTATGCCAATGTAAATTGGTAAAATTGGTCATTAGCCTGTTAGTGACAATTTGAAAGAAATGAGAGAGCATAACCACTGAGGTTCTGATTAGCAGAGCCTCAGTGAGACAGTTAGTCATAACACAGGTAACACATTCAGGCACACCTATGAGCACTGGGGCCCTGGCTGGCAGGGTCCCAGTGACACATACAACTAAAACAACATAAATACAGTGAAAAATGGGGTTAACATGCCAGGCAAGATGGTACTTTCCTACACAACCCCCCCCAAACGAAGGACAATAAGACTAGCCATGACCTGATGAGTCTTCATTGTCTAAGTGGAAATATCTGGAGAGTCCATCTGCATTGGAGTGGCTACTCCCAGGTCTATGTTCCACTGTATAGTCCATTCCCTGAAGGGATATGGACCACCTCAATAATTTAGGATTTTCACCTTTCATTTGTTTTAGCCAAAGTAGAGGTTTGTGGTCTGTCTGAACAATGAAGTGAGTGCCAAACAGGTATGGCCTCAGCTTCTTCAGTGCCCAGACCACAGCAAAGGCCTCCCTCTCTATGGCAGACCAACGCTTTTCTCTAGGGGTCAACCTTCTACTAATAAAAGCAACAGGTTGATCCTGGCCCTCAGAATTAAGTTGTGATAGGACTGCCCCTACTCCTAATTCAGATGCATCAGTTTGTACATAGAATTTTTTAGAGTAACAAGGGCTTTTCAGGACAGGTGCAGAGCACATGGCCTGCTTCAGCTCCTCAAAAGCTTTCTAATAGTTTGCTGTCCATAATACCTTTTTAGGCATTTTCTTGGATGTTAGGTCATTAAGAGGGGCTGCAATGGAGCCATAGTTCTTAATGAACCTCCTGTAATACCCAGTGAGGCCTAGGAAGGCTCTCACCTGAGTCTGAGTAGTAGGGGGAACCCAATCTATAATAGTTTGGATTTTCCCCTGAAGTGGTGCAATCTGTTCCCCACCAACAAGGTGTCCCAGATAAACCACCTTACCCTGCCCTATCTGGCACTTTGAAGCCTTGATAGTGAGGCCTTCCTTTTGCAGGGCCTCCAAAACTTTCCATGGGTGGACCAGGTGATCATCCCAGCTGGAGCTAAAGACAGCTATATCGTCCAGATATGCTGCACTAAAATCTTCCAGCCCTTGCAGGACTTGGTTCACCAACCTCTGAAAAGTGGCAGGTGCATTTTTCAATCCAAAAGGCATTACTGTGAATTGGTAATGGCCTCCAATGGTTGAAAATGCAGTTTTTGCTTTTGCATCTTCTGATAATTTGATCCGCCAATACCCTGCAGTCAAGTCAAAAGTGCTTAGATACTTGGCAGATGCCAGTGTATCTATGAGCTCATCTGCCCTGGGTATAGGGTGAGCATCAGTTTTGGTTACCTGGTTGAGACTTCTATAGTCAACACAAAACCGCATTTCCTTCTTTCCATCTTTGGAATGAGGTTTTGGTACAAGTACCACAGGAGAAGCCCATGGACTTTCAGAGTGCTCAACCACTCCCAGTTCTAACATTTTCTGCACCTCTTGCTTTATGCAGTCTCTGATATAGTCAGGCTGCCTATAGATTTTACTTTTGACAGGCAAGCTGTCTCCAGTATCAATAGTGTGCTCACACCAAGAAGTGGTACCTGACACAGTGGAGAAGAGTTCGGAAAACTGACATAGGAGATTTATGCAATGGTCTTTCTGCTCAGCAGTAAGACAATCAGCCAAAACTACACCTTCCACTAGAGCATCTTGTTCTGTGGAAGAGAAGAGATCAGGGAGAGGGTCACTTTCTTCTTCGTGTCCCTCATCAGTTACCATGAGCAGGGTGAGATCAGCCCTGTCATAGTAGGGTTTCAGGCGATTGACATGGAGCACCCTAAGGGGACTCCTGGCAGTGCTAAGTCAACTAAGTAGGTGACTTCACCCTTTTTTTCAACAATTGTGTGGGGTCCACTCCATTTATCTTGGAGTGCTCTTGGGGCCACAGGCTCCAAGACCCACACTTTCTGCCCTGGTTGGTACTGAACCAAAACAGCCTTCTGGTCATGCCATTGCTTTTGGAGCTCTTGGCTGGCCTGAAGGTTTTTACTGGCCTTTTTCATGTACTCAGCCATCCTTGATCTGAGGCCAAGTACATAGTCCACTATGTCTTGCTTTGGAGCTTTTAAAGGTTGTTCCCAACCCTCCTTAACAGGTGTTAGAGGACCTCTCACAGGGTGTCCAAAGAGGAGTTCAAAGGGGCTGAAGCCCACTCCTTTCTGGGGTACCTCCTTGTAAGCAAAAAGGAGGCATGGTAAAAGGATATCCCATCTCCTGCGGAGTTTTTCAGGGAGTCCCATAATCATGCCTTTGAGAGTTTTGTTAAATCTCTCCACCAGTCCATTTGTTTGTGGATGATAGGGTGTAGTGAACTTTTATGTCACACCACACTGCTTCCACATGGCCTTTAAGTAAGCAGACATGAAATTGCTTCCCCTGTCTGATACCACCTCTTTTGGGAAGCCCACCCTGGAAAATATTCCCAGGAGGGCCTTTGCCACTGCAGGTGCTGTAGTGGTCCTTAGAGGAATTGCTTCAGGATATCTGGTGGCATGGTCCACTACCACTAAGATAAACCTATTTCCTGAAGCAGTAGGAGGGTCAAGGGGGCCAACTATGTCAACCCCTACCCTTTCAAAGGGAACCCCAACCACAGGCAGTGGAATAAGGTGTGCCTTTGGAGTGCCACCTGTTTTGCCACTGGCTTGACAGGTTTCACAGGACTTGCAAAATTCTTTTGTGTCCTCTGACATTCTAGGCCAATGAAACAAGGGAACAAGTCTGTCCCAAGTTTTCATTTGTCCCAAATGTCCAGCTAGGGGAATGTCGTGGGCTAGAGTTAGGAGGAACTTTATGTACTCCTGAGGAATCACTAACCTCCTGGCAGTTCCAGGTTTAGGATCCCTTGCTTCAGTGTACAAGAGGTTGTCCTCCCAGTAAACTCTGTGAGAGTCACAGACATCCCCATTAGCTTGTTTGACAGCTTGCTGTCTTAGACCCTCTAGTGTGGGACAGGTTTGCTGTGCACACTCAGCTCCTCCCTGGCAGGCCCCCCTTCACCCAAAAGCTCAGCCATGTCTGCTTCCAGCTCCTCTGGTGTAGGTTCTGCACAGGGTGGAAATTCTTCTTCCTCAGAAGTAGAATCCACTGTAGAGGGAGGGATAGTAGGTAGTGCTTTACTTCTACTAGCCCTAGCTTTAGGGAGCACTTGGTCCATTGTTCTAGGATCCAAGTCACCCTGTCCTTTTTGCTTTTTGGCCTGAGCCCTGGTTAAAGCAAAAATATGCTCTGGGATGCCCAGCATTGCTGCATGGGCCTCCAACTCCACATCTGACCAAGCTGATGTCTCCAAATAATTTCCTAGTAGACAGTCTACAGGTAAATCTGAGGCTACCACAACTTTCTTTGGACCAGTAACCCCCCCCCCCAGTTGAGATTTACAACAGCCATGGGGTGGCTAAGTGTGTTGTTGTGAGCATCGGTTACTTGGTACTGGTGACCAAGTAGGTGTTGTTCAGGGTGGACCAGTTTCTCTATTACCATTGTAACACTGGCATCAGTGTCCCTGTAGGCCTGAACCTCAACACCATTTATTAGGGGTAGTTGCTTGTACTTATCCATGTTAAGGGGACGAGCAACTAAGGTGGCTAAATCAATAGCCCCCTCAGAGGCTAACACAGCCTCTGTGGTCTCCCTAACCAGACCAACCACAACTAAGTTACCAAAAGTGAGCCCAGCTACTCCCTTGGATTGGCTATTAGTAGGTTTGCTCCCACCACCACTGCTATTAGTAGGGACACTAGGTGTAGCAGTAGGGGTTGTAGTGGTAGGAGGCTTGGTGCTTTTCTTTGGAAAACTGGGATCTGTTGTCCAATGGCCTTTTATTTTACATAAATAGCACCATGGTTTCTTTTCTTTGTTTTGATTAGAAGAGGATTTGGACCCATCACCCCCACCAGAGTGTTTTTGTGGGCCTGATGAAGACTCAATTTTAGATTTGTCCCCACCCTTGTCAGAAGACTTACCATCCTTCTTCTTGTTGCCATCTTTGTCACCCCCTGTATGAACTTTTCTGTTCACCCTTGTTCTGACCCATTTGTCTGCCTTCTTTCCCAATTCTTGGGGAGAGGTCAGATCAGAGTCCACCAGGTACTGGTTCAACAAATCAGACACACAGTTATTAAGTATATGCTCTCTCAGGATCAAGTTATACAGGCTTTCATAATCAGTAACTTTACTGCCATGCAACCACCCCTCCAAGGCCTTCACTGAATGGTCAACAAAATCAACCCAGTCTTGTGAAGACTCCTTTTTGGTCTCTCTGAACTTCATCCTGTACTGTTCAGTGGTTAAGCCATAACCATCCAGGAGTGCATTCTTAAGAACTTTGAAATCATTGGTTTCACTTTCTTTCACAGTAAGGAGCCTATCCCTACCTTTCCACTAAATGATAGCCATAGGATAGCAGCCCACTGCCTTTGAGGGACATCCTGTACAGCACAGGCCCTCTCAAGTGCACCAAAGGGTTGCTGGGACTGTAAGAAAATAGTTAGGGTTAGAAAAATAGCCCACCCCAAGACCCTGAAAAGTGAGTGCAAAGAGCACTAAAGTTCCCCAATGGACATAGAAGTCGTGATAGGGGAATTCTGCAGGAAAGACACAAATCAGCAATGCAACAACGATGGATTTCCAAACGAGGGTACCTGTGGAACAAGGGGACCAAGTCCAAAAGTCACCAGCAAGTCGGAGATGGGCAGATGCCCAGGAAATGCCAGCTGTGGGTGCAAAGGAGCTTCTACTGGACAGTAGAAGATGAAGATTCTACAGGAACGAGAAGGGCTAGGAACTTCCCCTTTGGAGGATGGATGTCCCACGCCGTGAAAAGTCGTGCAGATGTATTTTCCTGAAGAAAGACCGCCAACAAGCCTTTCTAGCTGCAAATCATGCGGTTAGGGTTTTTGGATGCTGCCGTGGCCCAGGAGGGACCAGGATGTCGCCAATTCCGTCTGCGGACAGAAGGGGCGTCGAGCAAGACAAGGAGCCCTCTCAGAAGCAGGCAGCACCCGCAGAAGTGCTGGAACAGGCACTACGAAGTGGAGTGAAATGGTGCTCACCCGAAGTTGCACAAAGGAGTCCCATGCAGCCGGAGGACAACTTAGGAGGTCGTGCAATGCAGGTTAGAGTGCCGTGGACCCAGGCTGGACTATGCACAAAGGATTTCCGACAGAAGTGCACGGAGGCCGGAGTAGCTGCAAAAGTCGCGGTTCCCAGCAATGCAGTCTGGCGTGGGGATGCAAGGACTTACCTCCACAAAACTTGGACAGAGGAGTCACTGGACTGTGGGAGTCACTTGGACAAAGTTGCTGGATTCAAGCGACCTCGCTCGTCGAGCTGAGAGGAGACCCAGTGTACTGGTGATGCAGTTCTTTGGTGCATGCTGTTGCAGGGGGACGATTCCGTCGACCCACAGGAGATTTCTTCGGAGCTTCTAGTGCAGAGAGGAGGCAGACTACCCCCACAGCATGCACCACTAGGAAAGCAGTCGAGAAGGCGGCAGGATCAGTGTTACAGAGTTGCAGTAGTCGTCTGTAGGAGGCTGGACTGGCTTGTAGTGAGTACCTAGGGGTACTTGCACCTTGCACCAGGCCCAGTTATCCCTTATTAGTGTTTAGGGTGTCTAGCAGCTTAGGCTGATAGATAATGGTAGCTTAGCAGAGCAGCTTAGGCTGAACGAGGAGACGAGTGAAGCTCCTACAGTACCACTTAGTGTCATATGCACAATATCAGAAGAAAACACAATACACAGTTATACTAGAAATAAAGGTACTTTATTTTTATGACAATATGCCAAAGTATCTCAGAGTGTACCCTCAGTTCGAGGATAGCAAATATACACAAGATATATATACACAATACCAAAAATATGCAGTATAGTCTTAGAAAACAGTGCAAACAATGTATAGTTACAATAGGATGCAAAGGGGACACATAGGGATAGGGGCAACACAAACCATATAATCCAAAAGTGGAATGCGAACCACGAATGGACCCCAAACCTATGTGACCTTGTAGAGGGTCGCTGGGACTATTAGAAAATAGTGAGAGTTGGAAAATTACCCTCCCCAAGACCCTGAAAAGTGAGTGCAAAGTGCACTAAAGTTCCCCTAAGGACAAAGAAGTCGTGTTAGAGGAATAATGAAGGAAAGACACAAACCAACAATGCAACAACGATGGATTTCCAATCATGGGTACCTGTGGAACAAGGGGACCAAGTCCAAAAGTCACAAGCAAGTCGGAGATGGGCAGATGCCCAGGAAATGCCAGCTGTGGGTGCAAAGAAGCTTCTACTGGACAGAAGAAGCTGAGGTTTCTGCCAGAACGAAAAGGGCTAGAGACTTTCCCTTTGACAGGCGGATCCCCCTCGCCGTGGAGAGTCGTGCAGAAGTGTTTTTCCGCTGAAAGAACGCCAACAAGCCTTGCTAGCTGCAAATCGTGCGGTTAGTGTTTTTGGATGCTTCTGTGGCACAGGAGGGACCAGGAGGTCGAAAATTGGACCAAGAGGTAGAGGAGACGTCGAGCAAGACAAGGAGCTCTCTTAGCAGTAGGTAGCACCCGGAGAAGTGCCAGAAACAGGCACTACGAGGATGCGTGAAACGGTGCTTGCCCGAAGTTACACAAAGGAGTCCCACGTCGCCGGAGACCAACTTAGAAAGTCGTGCAATGCAGGTTAGAGTGCCGTGGACCCAGGCTTGGCTGTGCACAAAGGATTTCCGCCTGAACTGCACAGGGGCCAGAGTAGCTGCAAAAGTCGTGGTTCCCAGCAATGCAGTCTAGCGAGGTGAGGCAAGGACTTACCTCCACCAAACTTGGACTGAAGAGTCACTGGACTGTGGGAGTCACTTGGACAGAGTTGCTGGATTCGAGGGACCTCGCTCGTCATGCTGAGAGGAGACCCAAGGGACCGGTAATGCAGCTTTTTGGTGCCTGCGGTTGCAGGGGGAAGATTCCGTCGACCCACGGGAGATTTCTTCGGAGCTTCTAGTGCAGAGAGGAGGCAGACTACCCCCACAGCATGCACAACCAGGAAAACAGTCGAGAAGGAGGCAGGATCAGCGTTACAGAGTTGCAGTAGTCGTCTTTGCTACTATGTTGCAGGTTTGCAGGCTTCCAGCGCGGTCAGCAGTCGATTCCTTGGCAGAAGGTGAAGAGAGAGATGCAGAGGAACTCGGATGAGCTCTTGCATTCGTTATCTAAAGTTTCCCCAAAGACAGAGACCCTAAATAGCCAGAAAAGAGGGTTTGGCTACCTAGGAGAGAGGATAGGCTAGCAACACCTGAAGGAGCCTATCAGAAGGAGTCTCTGACGTCACCTGGTGGCACTGGCCACTCAGAGCAGTCCAGTGTGCCAGCAGCACCTCTGTTTCCAAGATGGCAGAGGTCTGGAGCACACTGGAGGAGCTCTGGGCACCTCCCAGGGGAGGTACAGGTCAGGGGAGTGGTCACTCCCCTTTCCTTTGTCCAGTTTCGCGCCAGAGCAGGGCTAAGGGGTCCCTGAACCGGTGTAGACTGGCTTATGCAGAAATGGGCACCAAAAGTGCCCATGAAAGCATTTCCAGAGGCTGGGGGAGGCTACTCCTGCCCTGCCTTCACACCATTTTCCAAAGGGAGAGGGTGTAACACCCTCTCTCAGAGGAAGTCCTTTGTTCTGCCATCCTGGGCCAGGCCTGGCTGGACCCCAGGAGGGCAGCTGCCTGTCTGAGGGGTTGGCAGCAGCAGCAGCTGCAGTGAAACCCCAGGAAGGGCAGTTTGGCAGTACCAGGGTCTGTGCTACAGACCACTGGGATCATGGGATTGTGCCAACTATGCCAGGATGGCATAGAGGGGGCAATTCCATGATCATAGACATGTTACATGGCCATATTCGGAGTTACCATTGTGAAGCTACATATAGGTAGTGACCTTTATGTAGTGCACGCGTGTAATGGTGTCCCCGCACTCACAAAGTCCGGGGAATTGGCCATTAACAATGTGGGGGCACCTTGGCTAGTGTCAGGGTGCCCTCACACTAAGTAACTTTGCACCTAACCTTTACCAGGTAAAGGTTAGACATATAGATGACTTATAAGTTACTTAAGTGCAGTGTAAAATGGCTGTGAAATAACGTGGACGTTATTTCACTCAGGCTGCAGTGGCAGGCCTGTGTAAGAATTGTCAGAGCACCCTATGGGTGGCAAAAGAAATGCTGCAGGCCATAGGGATCTCCTGGAACCCCAATACCCTGGGTACCTCAGTACCATATACTAGGGAATTATAAGGGTGTTCCAGTAAGCCAATGTAAATTGGTAAAATTGGTCACTAGCCTGTTAGTGACAATTTGAAAGAAATGAGAGAGCATAACCACTGAGGTTCTGGTTAGCAGAGCCTCAGTGAGACAGTTAGGCATCACACAGGGAACACATACCTATAGGTCGCAAACTTATGAGCACTGGGGTCCTGACTAGCTGGGTCCCAGTGACACATAACAAACATTCTGAAAACATAGGGTTTTCACTATGAACACTGGGCCCTGGCTGGCAGGATCCCAGTGAGACAGTGAAAACACCCTGACATACACTCACAAACAGGCCCAAAGTGGGAGTAACAAGGCTAGAAAGAGGCTACTTTCTCACATCGTCTTTGCTACTTTGTTGCAGTTTTGCCGGCTTCCAGCGCGGTCAGCAGTCGATTCCTTGGTAGAAGTTGAAGAAAGAGATGCAGAGGAACTCGGATGAGCTCTTGCATTCGTTATCTAAGGAATCCCCAAAGACAGAGACCCTAAATAGCCAGAAAAGAGGGTTTGGCTACTAAGGAGAGAGGATAGGCTAGCAACACCTGAAGGAGCCTATCAGAAGGAGTCTCGGACGTCACCTGCTGGCACTGGCCACTCAGAGCAGTCCAGTGTGCCAGCAGCACCTCTGTTTCCAAGGTGGCAGAGGTCTGGAGCACACTGGAGGAGCTCTGGGCACCTCCCAGGGGAGGTGCAGGTCAGGGGAGTGGTCACTCCCCTTTCCTTTGTCCAGTTCCGCGCCGGAGCAGGGCTGAGGGGTCCCTGAACCGGTGTAGACTGGCTTATGCAGAAATGGGCACCATCTGTGGCCATGAAAGCATTTCCAGAGGCTGGGGGAAGCTACTCCTTCCCTGCCTGAACACCTTTTTCGAAAGGGAGAGGGTGTAACACCCTCTCTCTGAGGAAGTCCTTTGTTCTGCCTTCCTGGGCCAAGCCTGGCTGGACCCCAGGAGGGCAGAAACCTGTCTCAGGGGTTGGCAGCAGCAGCAGCTGCAGTGAAACCCCGGGAAAGGCAGTTTGGCAGTGCCAGGGTCTGTGCTAGAGACCCGTGGGATCATGGGATTGTGCCAACTATGCCAGGATGGTATAGAGGGGGCAATTCCATGATCATAGACATGTTACATGGCCATATTCGAAGTTACCATTGTGAAGCTACATATAGGTAGTGCCCTATATGTAGTGCATGCGTGTAATGGTGTCCCCGCACTCCCAAAGTCCGGGGAATTGGCCCTGAACAATGTGGGGGCACCTTGGCTAGTGCCAGGGTGCCCACACACTAAGTAACTTAGCACCCAACCTTTACCAGGTAAAGGTTAGACATATAGGTGACTTATAAGTTACTTAAGTGCAGTGTAAAATGGCTGTGAAATAACGTGGACGTTATTTCACTCAGGCTGCAGTGGCAGGCCTGTGTAAGAATTGTCAGAGCTCCCTATGGGTGGCAAAAGAAATGCTGCAGCCCATAGGGATCTCCTGGAACCCCAATACCCTGGGTACCTCAGTACCATATACTAGGGAATTATAAGGGTGTTCCAGTATGCCAATGTAAATTGGTAAAATTGGTCACTAGCCTGTTAGTGACAATTTGAAAGAAAGGAGAGAGCATAACCACTGAGGTTCTGATTAGCAGAGCGTCAGTGAGACTGTTAGTCATAACACAGGTAACACATTCAGGCACACTTATGAGCACTGGGGCCCTGGCTGGCAGGGTCCCAGTGACACATGCAACTAAAACAACATATATACAGTGAAAAATGGGCGTAACATGCCAGGCAAGATGGTACTTTCCTACAGTGCACAGGAGCTGGAGCAGCTGCAAATCACGCGGTACCCAGCAATGCAGTCTAGTGTGGGGAGGCAAGGACTTACCTCCACCAAACTTGGACTGAAGAGCCACTGGACTGTGAGAGTCACTTGGACAGAGTTTCTGAGTTCCAGGGACCACGCTTGTCGTGCTGAGAGGGGACCCAGAGGACCGGTGATGCAGTCTTTTGGTGCCTGCGGATGCAGGCGGAAGATTCTGTCAACCCACGGGAGATTTGTTCGGAGCTTCTAGAGCAGAGAGGAGGCAGACTACCCCGACAGCATGCACCACTAGGAAATCAGTCGAGAAGGCAGCCGGATCAGCGATACAAGGTTGCAGTAGTCGTCTACTTTGTTGCTGTTTTGCAGGCGTCCAGAGCAGTCAGCGGTCGATTCCTTGGCAGAAGGTGAAGAGAGAGATGCAGAGGAACTCTGATGAGCTCTTGCATTCGTCATCTAAAGAATTCCCCAAAGCAGAGACCCTAAATAGCCAGAAAAGGAGGTTTGACTACCTAGGAAGTAGGATAGGCTAGCAACACAGGTAAGAGCCTATCAGAAGGAGTCTCTGACGTCACCTGCTGGCACTGGCCACTCAGAGCAGTCCAGTGTGCCAGCAGCACCTCTGTTTCCAAGATGGCAGAGGTCTGGAGCACACTGGAGGAGCTCTGGGCACCTCCCAGGGGAGGTGCAGGTCAGGGGAGTGGTCACTCCCCTTTCCTTTGTCCAGTTTCGCGCCAAAGCAGGGCTGGGGGATCCCTGAACCGGTGTAGACTGGCTTATGCAGAGATGGGCACCATCTGTGCCCATCAAAGCATTTCCAGAGGCTGGGGGAGGCTACTCCTTCCCAGCCCTGACACCTTTTACCAAAGGGAGAGGGTGTAACACCCTCTCTCTGAGCAAGTCCTTTGTTCTGCCTTCCTGGGCCAGGCCTGGCTGGACACCAGGAGGGCAGAAACCTGTCTGAGGGGTTGGCAGCAGCAGCAGCTGCAGTGAAACCACGGGACAGGTAGTTTGGCAGTACCCGGGTCTGTGCTAGAGACTCGCGGGATCATGGAATTGTCTCCCCAATGCCAGAATGGCATTGGGGTGACAATTCTATGATGTTAGACATGTTACATGGCCATGTTCGGAGTTACCATTGTGACGCTATACATATGTTGTGACATATGTATAGTGCACACGTGTAATGGTTTTCCCGCACTCACAAAGTCCGGGGAATTTGCCCTGAACAATGTGGGGGCACCTTGGCTAGTGCCAGGGTGCCCACACACTAAGTAACTCAGCACCCAACCTTTACCAGGTAAAGGTTAGACATATAGGTGACTTATAAGTTACTCAAGTGCAGTGGTAAATGGCTGTGAAATAACGTGGACGTTATTTCACTCAGGCTGCAGTGGCAGGCCTGTGTAAGACTTGTCAGAGCTCCCTATGAGTGGCAAAATAAATGCTGCAGCCCATAGGGATCTCCTGGAACCCCAATACCCTGGGTACCTCAGTACCATATACTAGGGAATTATAAGGGTGTTCCAGTATGCCAATGTAAATTGGGGAAATTGGTCACTAGCCTGTTAGTGACAATTTGGAAAGAAATGAGAGAGCATAACCACTGAGGTTCTGGTTAACAGAGCCTCAGTGAGACAGTTAGTCATCACACAGGTAACACATACAGGGCACACTTATGAGCACTGGGGCCCTGGCTGGCAGGGTCCCAGTGACACATACATCTAAAAGAACATATATACAATTAAATATGGGGGTAACATGCCAGGCAAGATGGTACTTTCCTACACAAGCACCATCTGGAAACAGTCGAGAAAGCCGGCAGGATGAGGCGATACAAGTTTGCTAGTAGTCGTCTTGCTACTTTGTTGCAGTTTTGCAGGCGTTCTGCGGCGTTGGCAGAAGGTGAAAAGGGAGATGCAGAGGAACTCTGATGAGCTCTTGCATTCGTTATCTGGTGAGATCCCCAAAGCAGAGACCCTAAATAGCCCAAAGAGGAAGTTTGGCTACCTAGGAAGGAGGATTGGCTACCAAGAGAGGTAAGAGCCTATCAGAAGGAGCCTCTGACATCACCTGCTGGCACTGGCCACTCAGAGCAGTCCAGTGTGCCCCCAACACCTCTGTTTCCAAGATGGCAGAGGTCTGAGACACACTGGAGGAGCTCTGGGTACCTCCCCTGGGAGGTGCAGGTCAGGGGAGTGGTCACTCCCCTTTCCTTTGTCCAGTTTTGCGCCAGAGCAGGGCTGGGGGATCCCTGAACCGGTGTAGACTGGCTTATGCAGAGATGGGCAGCATCTGTGCCCATCAAAGCATTTCCAGAGGCTGGGGGAGGCTACTCCTCCCCAGCCCTCACACCTATTTCCAAAGCAGAGGGTGTTACACCCTCTCTCAGAGGAAGACCTTTTTTCTGCTTTCCTGGGCCAGGGCTGCCTGGACCCCAGGAGGGCAGAAACCTGTCTGAGGGGTTGGCAGCAGCAGCAGCTGCAGTGGAGACCCAAGAAAGGCAGTTTGTCAGTAACCGGATTCTGTGCTAGAGACCGAGGGGATCATGGAATTGTCCCCCCAATACCAGAATGGTATTGGGGTGACAATTCCATGATCTTAGACATGTTACATGGCTATGTTCGGAGTTACCATTGTGATGCTATACATAGGTAGTGACCTATGTAGAGTGCACGCGTGTAATGGTGTCCCTGCACTCACAAAGTCTGGGGAATTTGCCCTCAACAATGTGGGGGCACCTTGGCTAGTGCCAGGGTGCCCACACACTAAGTAACTTTGCACCCAACCTTCAATAGGTGAAGGTTAGACATTCTAGGTGACTTATACGTTACTTAAGTGTATTGGTAAATGACTGTGAAATAATGTGGACTTTATTTCACGCAGGCTGCAGTGTCATGATATTGGGGTGACAATTCCATGATCTTAGACATGTTACATGGCCATATTCGGAGTTACCATTGTGAAGCTACATATAGGTAGTGACCTATATGTAGTGCACGCGTGTAATGGTGTCCCCGCACTCACAAAGTTCAGGGAATTGGCCCTGAACAATGTGGGGGCACCTTGGCTAGTGCCAGGGTGCCCTCACACTAAGTAACTTAGCACCCAACCTTTACCAGGTAAAGGTTAGACATATATGTGACTTATAAGTTACTTAAGTGCAGTGTAAAATGGCTGTGAAATAACGTGGACGTTATTTCACTCAGGCTGCAGTGGCAGGCCTGTGTAAGAATTGTCAGAGCTCCCTATGGGTGGCAAAAGAAATGCTGCAGCCCATATGGATCTCCTTGAACCCCAATACCCTGGGTACCTCAGTACCATATACTAGTGAATTTTATGGGTGTACCAGTATGTAAATGTGAATTGGTAAATTTAGTCACTAGCCTGTTAGTGACAAATTGTAAAGTAAAGAGAGAGCATAACCACTGAGGTTCTGGTTAGCAGAGCCTCAGTGAGACAGTTAGGCATCACACAGGGAACACATATAGGCCACAAACGTTTGAGCACTGGGGTCCTGGCTAGCAGGGTCCCAGTGACACATAACAGACAGACTGACAACATATGGTTTTCACTATGAGCACTGGGCCCTGGCTAGCAGGATCCCAGTGAGACAGTGAAAACACCCTGAAATATACTCACAAACAGGCCAAAAGTGGGGGTAACAAGGCTAAAAAGAGGCTACTTTCTCACACTGTTTAATTGAGCTTTTTCATTTTAACAGCTGTGAGGTATTTAAGGTTAGAGATTTTATTGTGATTGGGTTTACAAGTTTTGCCCGATATGATTTCTAAGGAGAATTTGATTAGGAAATGATTAGGAAGTGGTCATACAAAAGAATACGAATGGTGCTGATGCCTTTAATCTAGTGGAGGTAGAAAACAAAATGTGTGCGCTCCTTCATGTGTTGGTTTTCCGATCAGTTGTAATCGAAGGAGTCCATATCTTCTGTTGTCTTCATCTCACATTCATATCACCTAACATCAGGACATAGTTGAAAAGCAAAAGAAAATGCTGGCCAAGGTTTAGTCATTATCATTGGAAGGTAGGAAGTCAGTCTTAAGGTCAGCGGTAGACGAAGGCAAAGGTGAGGATGTAATGGCCTTGGTTAGGAATGCAAAATAAATAGTTTGGCTTAAAAAAGAAGGGTGTTATTGTGTATCTGATTTTACCCACTCCTCCTCCGTGGTGACTGTTTCAATCAATATACTGTAATTTGGTGGGGTTGGAAGTCTTTGCAACAGAGGAGTCCTTCAGCTATGTTTCAGTAATAGGAAGTGAATTGCATATTGAATGATGAGGACATGGATGCTCACTGTATCATTTGGGACTGATCTGGCATTAATGAGAGAGACCAAAATATAATCAGTGTTTTACAATGCAAAGCAGACATCTAGGGAACTGATTTTGTTGAGATTAGAGGTTCATAGATAGATTGAGATATGGAAGGAGGAATGTGGTGTTGAAGAGCATCGAAGAGGACTGGTTATTGATGGTTGACTGGGGTGTGAGGCCTGGTCAAGCAATAACCATTATCCCTACCAGGGTGAACCACAAAAAGTCACTAAATTAACCTACACGTACTTCTGGGTAGCTTAGAACAAAAGGCAGTCAGGCTTAACTTTAAGGCAATGTGTATTTATGCAGAACACAAACAGTAGTAAATTAAAAACACAACACAAGAAAAATCCCACATCATGGCAGACAAATTGAGTGAATTTTAATAAATTAGTTGACACCAAAACAACAAATATCCATTCAGTAGAATAAGAGTTATTACTTTGTAAAGGTTTAGGTTAAAACTAATGCCTAAAAGAATCAAACCACCAACTGCTGATATCTAGTCTCTTGAGTCAAAGTCAAAAAATATGGCTGGGATGCTGTGCTGGTTGGATACAAGAAATAGATTAGGTCTGACCAGCACTTACCTTTGGACTTAAAAGATATTTTGAAGAAACATATTCTTAGAAGGTAAAGTGGGGAAAGGCTGCAGGTTGCTTCTGAAGAAAAAGCGTATTCGTTGGAAAGCCACTGAATGAAGTTGCAGTGAAGATTTCTATGTTCAGACGTAGTCACTTGTATCAAAGTCAGAAATTTCTAGTGGAGCAAGGCAGGAGGCTGTAGCCGGCAAGAGTACCCCTTTGGCGAAGGACCACTGAACAGAATTTGCAACTGAGGGTCAGAAAGTAGCAGGAGCGACGGCAAAGTCAAGCCGGCCAGCAATGTACCTTGAGTTGATAAATGAGCATGTTTGTCTTGGTCTTCCTTCGGTTCTCAGAGCAGTTTTTATTCCAAGTTTTAAATTCTGGCTACCTGAGCACTTTTTGCACCATCACCAATGTTCCAGGACTGGGGAGGCACCACCTGGGGAGTTAGTCCACAGTCAGGCCAGTTCCAGTTGTGGGTTCAAGATGTGGGGAGACTTTTATGTTACTGTGGCTCTGAACAGCAGACCAACAAAGAAGCCCTTGGATTTATTCTGGTAGTTCTGATTCAAGGCAAGCTCTGGGCAGCAAAGCAATGCTTCCTAATGCAGCAAAGCAGTCTTATTGAGTACACAGCAGGCCACAGCCGTGGTCAGTCCTCCGAGAGTCATTCCTCAGGTCCAGAAAGTGAACTAAAGAGTAAGTCTGAGTGCCCTATTTTTAGTTTTCCTCTTTGATGTGGTAGACATTTCTATAGATTCCCTTTGAAGTGCTTGGAATTTCCTGCCTCACTTGCCCAGGATCCAGTGTGGCTGCCTGAGTAATGAGGAAGTGTGAAGTCATTTGTGTGAAAGCAGGGTACAGCTTATTGCTTTGTTAAGTAGGGCTCTGCCCAGCTGCACTCTCCCCACCACATAATTCCTCTATTGTGTGGCTGTCTGGGAGGAATAAACAAAGTCAAATGCCAACTACACCCAGTTACATGACCTAGGAACAGGCAGCAGGCACCCAAAATGACGGGAAAATTCTAACTTTCTAAAAGTGTAATTTTAAAAATTGTGATTTACAATCAACTTTCCTATTAAAGCGGATTTTAAATTACAAACTCTCATATACCAAACATGCTTGTCTTACTTGCTCCCAAACACATGTTAGCACCTATTAAATCTAATAAGGCAACCCATTGTTATCAAATGGGACAGGTAGGCCTCATAGTAGTAAAAAACTAATTTAGGAGTGTAGGAGACTGGCCAGGCTTGTAGTGGGTACCAGACGTACTTACACCTTGTGCCAGGTCCAGTTATCCCTTATTAGTGTAGAAGAGGTGTTTCTAGCAGCTAAGGCTGATAGAAGGTAGCTATAGCAGAGCAGCTTAGGCTGAACTAGGAGACATGTAAAGCTCCTACTATACCACTGGTGTCATAAGCACAATATCATAAGAAAACACAATACACAGATATATTAAAAATAAAGGTACTTTATTTTTATGACAATATGCCAAAAGTATCTCAGTGAGTACCCTCAGTATGAGAATGCCATATATACACAAGATATATGTACACAATACCAAAAATATGCAGTAATAACAAAAGGAAGTAATGCAAGCAGTGTAAAGTTACAATAGATTGCAATAGGAGCACATAGGTATAGGGGCAACACAAATCATATACTCCAAAAGTGGAATGGGAACCATGAATGGGCCCAAAACCTATGTGAGCTTGTAGAGGGTCACTGGGACTGTAAGAAAACAGTGAGGGTTAGAAAAATAGCCCACCCCAAGACCCTGTAAGGTAAGTGTAAAGTGCACCTACAACCCCCAGAGAGCACAGAAGTTGTGATAGGGGGATTCTGCAAGGAAAACCAACACCAGCAATGCAACAACAGTGGATTTCCGGACCTGAGTACCTGTAAGACAAGGGGACCAAGTCCAAGAGTCGCAAGAGTGTCGAGAGTGGGCAGGAGCCCAGGAAATGCCAGCTGAGGGTTCACGGAAGCTGCCACTGGATGGAAGAAGCTTGGTGTTTTGCAAGAACAAAGAAGACTAGGAACTTCCTCTTTGGAGGATGGATGTCCCACATAGAAAAGAAGCTTGCACAGGTGCTCCCACGCAGAAATACTGTAAACAAGCCTTGCTAGCTGCAAGGGTTGCAGGTAGAGTTTTGGCCCAGAAGGGACCAGGATGTCACCACTTGGATGAGGAGACAGAGGGGGCGCCCAGCAAGTCAGGGAGCCCTCACAGAAGCAGGCAGGACCCACAGAAGTACTAGAAAAGGCACTTAGAAGAGGAGTGAACCGGAGTGCTTGAGAAGTCAAAAAAGGGAGTCCCACGACGCCAGAGGACAACTCCGAAGGTTGTGCACTGCAGGTTAGAGTGTTGGGGACCCAGGCTTGGCTGTGCATGAAGGAAATCCTGGAAAAGTGCACAGGAGCCGGAGCAGCTGCAAATCACGCAGTACCCAGCAATGCAGTCTAGTGTGGGGAGGCAAGGACTTACCTCCACCAAACTTGGACTGAAGAGTCACTGGACTGTGGGAGTCACTTGGAAAGAGTTGCTGAGTTTCAGGAACCATGCTCGTAGTGCTGAGAGGGGACCCAGAGGACCGGTGATGCACTCTTTTGTTGCCTGCGGTTGCAGGGGGAAGATTCCGTCGACCCACAGGAGATTTCTTCAGAGCTCCTGGTGCAAGAAGGAGGCAGGCTACCCCCAGAGCATGCACCACCAGGAAACAAGCGAGAATGCCGGCAGGATGAAGAACTCAGCAACTCTGTCCAAGTGACTCCCACAGTCCAGTGACTCTTCAGTCCAAGTTTGGTGGAGGTAAGTGTGAGAAAGTAGCCTCTTTCTAGCCTTGTTACCCCCACAGTTAGTCATCATACAGGGAATGTAGGAAAGTACCATCTTGCCTGGCATGTTACCCCCATATTTCAATGTATATATGGTGTTTTAGTCTATGTGTCACTGGGACCCTGCCAGGCAGGGCCCCAGTGTTCATAAGTGTGCCCTGTATGTGTTCCCTGAGTGATTACTAACTGTCTCACTGAGGCTCTGCTAACCAGAACCTCAGTGGTTATGCTCTCTCTGCTTTCCAAATTGTCACTAACAGGCTAGTGACCAATTTCACCAATTCACATTGGCATACTGGAACACCCTTATAATTCCCTAGTATATGGTACTGCGTTACCAAGGGTATTGGGGTTCCAGGAGATCCCTATGGGCTGCAGAATTTCTTTTGCCACCCATAGGGAGATCTGACAATTCTTACACAGGCCTGCCACTGCAGCCTGAGTGAAATAACGTCCACGTTATTTCACAGCCATTTACCACTGCACTTAAGTAACTTATAAGTCACCTATATGTCTAACCTTCACCTGGTTAAGGTTGGGTGCAAAGTTACTTAGTGTGTGGGCACCCTGGCACTAGCCAAGGTGCCCCCACATCGTTCAGGGCAAATTCCCCGGACTTTGTGAGTGCGGGGACACCATTTCACGCGTGCACTATACATAGGTCACTACCTATATGTAGCTTCACAATGGTAACTCCGAAAATGTCCATGTAACATGTCTAAGATCATGGAATTGTCACCGCAATGCCATTCTGGCATTGGGGAGACAATTCCATGATCCCCCGGGTCTCTAGCACAGAACCTGGGTACTGCCAAACTGCCATTCCGGGGTCTCCACTGCAGCTGCTGCTGCTAACCCCTCAGACAGGTTTCTGCCCTCCTGGGGTCCAGGCAGCCCTGGCCCAGGAAGGCAGAACAAAGGATTTCCTCTGAGAGAGGGTGTGACACCCTCTCCCTTTGGAAATAGGTGTGATGGCTGGGGAGAAGTAGCCTCCCCCAGCCTCTGGAAATGCTTTGATGGGCACAGATGCTGCCCATCTCTGTAAAAGCCAGTCTACACAAGTTTAGGGATCCCCCACCCCTGCTCTGGCACGAAAATGGACAAAGGAAAGGGGAGTGACCACTCCCCTGACCTGCACCTCCCAGGGGAGGTGCCCAGAGCTCCTCCAGTGTGACCCAGACCTCTGCCATCTTGGAAACAGAGGTGTTGCTGGCACACTGGACTGCTCTGAGTGGCCAGTGCCATCAGGTGACATCAGAGACTCCCTCTGATAGGCTCTTACCTTTCTTACTAGCTTATCCTCCTTCCTAGGTAGCCAAACCTCCTTTTCTGGCTATTTAGGGTCTCTGCTTTGGGGAATTCTTCAGATACCGAATGCAAGAGCTCACCAGAGTTCCCCTGCATCACCCTCTTCACCTTCTGCCAAAGGATCAACCGCTGACTGCTCAGGACGCCTGCAAAACCGAAACAGAGTAGCAAAGACGACTGCTGCAACCTTGTATCGCTTCATCCTGCCGGCTTTCTCGCCTGTTTCCTGGTGGTGCATGCTCTGGGGGTAGCCTGCCTCCTACATGCACCAGGAGCTCTGAAGAAATCTCCTGTGGGTTGACGGAATCTTCCCACTGCAACTGCAGGCAACAAAAGACTGCATCACCGGTCCTCTGGGTCCCCTCTCAGCACGACAAGCATGGTCTCTGGAACTCAACAACTCTGTCCAAGTGACTCCCACAGTCCAGTGACTCTTCAGTCCAAGTTTGGTGGAGGTAAGTGTGAGAAAGTAGCCTCTTTCTAGCCTTGTTACCCCCACTTTTGGCATGTTTGTGAGTGTATGTCAGGGTGCTTTCGCTGTCTCACTGGGATCCTGCAAGCCAGGGCCCAGTGCTCATAGTGAAAACCCTATGTTTTCAGTATGTTTGCTATGTGTCACTGGGACCCTGCTAGTCAGGACCCCAGTGCTCATAAGTTTGTGGCCTATAGGTATGTGTTCCCTGTGTGGTGCCTAACTGTCTCACTGAGGCTCTGCTAATCAGAACCTCAGTGGTTATGCTCTCTCATTTATTTCAAATTGTCACTAACAGGCTAGTGACCAATTTTACCAATTTACATTGGCTTACTGGAACACCCTTATAATTCCCTAGTATATGGTACTGAGGTACCCAGGGTATTGGGGTTCCAGGAGATCCATATGGGCTGCAACATTTCTTTTGCCGACCATAGGGAGCTCTTACAATTCTTACACAGGCCTGCCACTGCAGCCTGAGTGAAATAACGTCCACCTTATTTCACAGCCATTTTACACTGCACTTAAGTAACTTATAAGTCACCTATATGTCTAACCTTTACCTGGTAAAGGTTAGGTGCAAAGTTACTTAGTGTGAGGGCACCCTGGCACTAGCCAAGGTGCCCCCACATTGTTCAGAGCCAATTCCCTGAACTTTGTGAGTGCGGGGACACCATTACACGCGTGCACTACATATAGGTCACTACCTATATGTAGCTTCACAATGGTAACTCCGAATATGGCCATGTAACATGTCTAAGATCATGGAATTGCCCCCTCTATGCCATCCTGGCATTATTGGCACAATTCCATGATCCCAGTGGTCTGTAGCACAGACCCTGGTACTGCCAAACTGCCTTTCCTGGGGTTTCACTGCAGCTGCTGCTGCTGCCAACCCCTCAGACAGGTTTCTGCCCCCCTGGGGTCAAGCCAGGCTTGTCCCAGGATGGCAGAACAAAGGACTTCCTCTGAGAGAGGGTGTTACACCCTCTCCCTTTGGAAAATGGTGTGAAGGCAGGGGAGGAGTAGCCTCCCCCAGCCTCTGGAAATGCTTTCTTGGGCACAGATGTGCCCAATTCTGCATAAGCCAGTCTACACCGGTTCAGGGGACCCCTTAGCCCTGCTCTGGCGTGAAACTGGACAAAGGAAAGGGGAGTGACCACTCCCCTGACCTGCCCCTCCCCTGGGAGGTGTCCAGAGCTCCTCCAGTGTGCTCCAGACCTCTGCCATCTTGGAAACAGAGGTGCTGCTGGCACACTGGACTGCTCTGAGTGGCCAGTGCCACCAGGTGACGTCAGAGACTTCTTGTGATAAGCTCCTTCAGGTGTTGCTAGCCTATCCTCTCTCCTAAGTAGCCAAACCCTCTTTTCTGGCTATTTAGGGTCTCTGTCTCTGGGAAAACTTCAGATAACGAATGCAAGAGCTCATCAGAGTTCCTCTGCATCTCTCTCTTCACCTTCTGCCAAGGAATCGACTGCTGACCACGCTGGAAGCCTGCAACACTGCAACAAAGTAGCAAAGACGACTACTGCAACTCTGTAACGCTGATCCTGCCGCCTTCTCGACTGTTTTCCTGGTGGTGCATGCTGTGGGGGTAGTCTGCCTCCTCTCTGCACTAGAAGCTCCGAAGAAATCTCCCGTGGGTCGACGGAATCTTCCCCCTGCAACCGCAGGCACCAAAAAGCTGAATTACCAGTCCCTTGGGTCTCCTCTCAGCACGACGAGCGAGGGCCCTCGAATCCAGCAACTCTGTCCAAGTGACTCACTCAGTCCAGTGACTCTTCAGTCCAAATTTGGTGGAGGTAAGTCCTTGCCTCACCTCGCTAGACTGCATTGCTGGGAACCGCGACTTTTGCAGCTACTCCGGCCTCTGTGCACTTCCGGCGGAAATCCTTCGTGCACAGCCAAGCCTGGGTCCACGGCACTCTAACCTGCATTGCATGACTTTCTAAGTGGGTCTCCGGCAACGTGGGCCTCCTTTGTGTAACTTCGGGTGAGCACTGTTTCACGCATCCTCTTAGTGCCTGTTTCTGGCACTTCTTTGGATGCTACCTGCTGCTGAGAGGGCTCCTTGTTTTGCGCGACGTCCCCTCTCTCTCCTGGTCCAATTTGCGACCTCCTGGTCCCTCCAGGGCCACAGCAGCGTCCAAAAACACTAACCGCACCATTTGCATCTAGCAAGGCTTGTTGGCGTTCTTTCGGTGGGAAAACACTTTTGCACGACTCTCCAAGGCGAGAGGGATCCGTCCTCCAAAGGGGAAGTCTCTAGCCCTTTTCGTTCCTGCAGAAACCTCAGCTTCTTCTGTCCAGTAGAAGCTTCTTTGCACCCACAGCTGGCATTTCCTGGGCATATGCCCATCTCCGACTTGCTTGTGACTTTTGGACTTGGTCCCCTTGTTCCACAGGTACCCTAGATTGGAAATCCACAGTTGTTGCATTGTTGGTTTGTGTCTTTCCTGCATTATTCCTCTATCACAACTTCTTTGTCCTTAGTGGAACTTTAGTGCACTTTGCACTCACTTTTCAGGGTCTTGGGGATGGCTAATTTTCTAACTCTCACTATTTTCTAATCGTCCGAGCGACCCTCTACAAGTTCACATAGGTTTGGGGTCCATTCGTGGTTCGCATTCCACTTTTGGAGTATATGGTTTGTGTTGCCCCTATCCCTATGTGTCTCCATTGCATCCTATTGTAACTATACATTGTTTGCACTGTTTTCTAAGACTATACTGCATATTTTTGCTATTGTGTATATATATCTTGTGTATATTTCCTATCCTCTCACTGAGGGTACACTCTAAGATACTGTGGCATATTGTCATAAAAATAAAGTACCTTTATTGCGTTTTCTTATGATATTGTGCATATGACACTAAGTGGTACTGTAGTAGCTTCACACGTCTCCTAGTTCAGCCTAAGCTGATCTGCTAAGCTACCATTATCTATCAGCCTAAGCTGCTAGACACCCTATACACTAATAAGGGATAACTGGGCCTGGTGCAAGGTGCAAGTACCCCTTGGTAATCACTACAAGACAGTCCAGCCTCCTACATTGGTTGTGCAGCGGTGGGATAAGTGCTTTGAGACTACTTACCACTCTTGTCATTGTACTTTTCATAAGAGAAAAATATACAAAACAAGGTCAGTGTATATACATATAGCCAAAAAGTTTTGCATTTCCTCTTTTCACTCTTTTCTAAGTGCTGAAAAGTACTTCTAAACTTTATAAAAAGTTTTAAAAGTTTTTTTTCTCTGTCTTTCTAAAAGCTCAGACAAACTTTTTTCTCTTTTTCTATCACTTTAACTCTCTCTAAAAATGTCTGGCACAGGCCAAAATGTTAACCTGTCTAAGATTGCATATGATCACCTTAGCTGGAAAGGAGCAAGGAGTCTCTGCATAGAGAGAGGTTTGAGTGTAGGGAAGAATCCTTCCTTGGAACTGTTACTTAATATGCTTAGAGAACAGGATAAGGCTAAAAGTGCCCCATCTGTTGAAAAAGTAGCTAATGGTTCTCAATCTGATCCAGGGACTCCCCCAGGTAAAGGTTCAGGAAAGAAACTTCTTAGCCTTCCCATTACAAGACAGTCTAGCATAGTTGGTACTGAGGTGGAGTCACATCATACAGATGATGTGCTCTCACATTACACTGTCAGCCAAGCTGTTAGGGTGCCCTCTGTAAGGGACAGGTCTCCTTCTGTTCATTCCCATCATACCTCTGTATCTAGAAATGTCCCCCCCACCAACCCTGATGACAGATTGTTAGAAAGGGAACTCAATAAGTTGAGAGTGGAACAAACCAGACTGAAGCTTAAAAAGCAACAGCTGGATTTGGATAGACAGTCTTTAGAATTAGAGAAGGAAAGACAGAAGTTGGGTTTAGAAACCCATGGTGGCAGCAGCAGTATTCCCCATAGTCATCCTGCAAAAGAGCATGATTCCAGGAATCTGCACAAGATAGTTCCCCCTTACAAGGAGGGGGATGACATTAACAAGTGGTTTGCTGCACTTGAGAGGGCCTGTGTTGTACAGGATGTCCCTCAAAGGCAGTGGGCTGCTATCCTATGGCTATCATTTAGTGGAAAAGGTAGGGATAGGCTCCTTACTGTGAAAGAAAGTGATGCCAATAATTTTAGAGTTCTTAAGAATGCACTCCTGGATGGTTATGGCTTAACCACTGAACAGTACAGGATAAAGTTCAGAGAGACCAAAAAGGAGTCTTCACAAGACTGGGTTGATTTCATTGACCATTCAGTGAAGGCCTTGGAGGGGTGGTTACATGGCAGTAAAGTTACTGATCATGACAGCCTGTATAACTTGATCCTGAGAGAGCATATTCTTAATAATTGAGTGTCTGATTTGTTGCACCAGTACTTGGTGGACTCTGATCTGACCTCTCCCCAAGAATTGGGAAAGAAGGCAGACAAATGGGTCAGAACAAGGGTGAACAGAAATGTTCATACAGGGGGTGACAAAGAGAACACTAAGAAGAAAGATGGTGAAAAATCTCAAGATAAGCATAGGGGATAAGGGTAAAACCAAAGATCCCACTTCAAATCTTAAACACTCTTCAGGGGGTGGGGATAAAACAAATTCTTCCTCTTCTTCTCAACCTACACAATTTAAAAAGCCTTGGTGCTTTGTGTGTAAAAACAGAGGCCATAGGCCAGGGGATAAGTCCTGTCCAGGTAAACCCCCTGAGCCTACCACCACTAATACATCAAGCTCTAGTGCCCCTAGCAGTAGTGGTACTAGTGGTGGGACTGCTGGCAACAGTCAAGTTAAGAGTGTAGTTGGGTTCACTTATGGGTCCATAGTAGAAACTGGGGTAGTCAGTCCCAAGACAGTTTCTGTCACACCTAGTGGCATTGGCCTTGCCACACTGGCTGCTTGTCCCCTTACAATGGATAAGTACAGGCAGACAGTTTCAATAAATGGTGTTGAGGCCTTGGCCTACAGGGACACAGGTGCCAGTATCACTTTGGTGACTGAAAACCTAGTGCATCCTGAACAACACATCATTGGACAACAGTATAAGATTATTGATGTCCATAACTCCACTAAGTTTCTTCCCTTAGCTATAATTCAGTTTAGTTGGGGTGGAGTTACTGGCCCTAAGCAGGTGGTGGTATCACCTATCTTACCTGTAGACTGTCTCTTAGGTAATGACCTAGAGGCCTCAGGTTGGGCTGATGTAGAGTTTTATGCCCATGCAGCCATGCTGGGCATCCCTGAGGAATTGTTCCCTCTCATTTCTACTGAAATGAAAAAGCAAAGGAGAGAAGGCCTGAAAACTCAGGATCCCTCTCCATCAGCAGGTAATAAGGGTATCACAGTATCCCCTAACCACCCTACCATTCAGGATATCATTCCTGTGGTGGGAGAAACCTCTCCTGGGGTGGCACCTGTTCCAAGGGAAACATCAGCTGGCAAAGCTGTACTCCCTGAGGTAGAAGTACCTCTCTGTGGGATAACTAACATTGGTGAGAAAAAGAGCACCATTTTAGTTAACATGGAGCATCCCTCCAACCCTCCCAGAGAAACTTTAGTGCAGAAACTCTGCACTGCCTCACAACACTTAGGACAGCATCCCTGCCCTAGTGTGGAGCTCATAGGACAGCATCCCTGCCCTGCTCCAACCCAAGAGAAACAGCAGCCCTGTTCTCTCTTCCAGCCATATGGACAAAGTTTTTGCCCAGCTATGGCTTTTCTGAGACAGCATCCCTGTATGGCATTTCCATCACTACAAATAGGTTCAGTGGACAATTCCCACTGCTCTAAACTAAAACTTACTGATAGAAACTCTGAAAATACATCTTCACATTGTTACTTAGCTAAAAAACTTCAAACAGGGTGGTTTACATCCCCACAGGGAAGTAACCATATAGTGGATGATAAAGGGAGTAACCAGTCTATTGCAGAGCTACTCTCTACTTATCACCACTTAGACAATAAAGTCTCAACTGGCCAAGGTTAGCCTTATTGTCCTTCGTTTGGGGGGGGTTGTGTGAGAAAGTAGCCTCTTTCTAGCCTTGTTACCCCCACTTTTGGCATGTTTGTGAGTGTATGTCAGGGTGCTTTCACTGTCTCACTGGGATCCTGCAAGCCAGGGCCCAGTGCTCATAGTGAAAACCCTATGTTTTCAGTATGTTTTTTATGTGTCACTGGGACCCTGCTAGTCAGGACCCCAGTGCTCATAAGTTTGTGGCCTATATGAATGTGTTCCCTGTGTGGTGCCTAACTGTCTCACTGAGGCTCTGCTAATCAGAACCTCAGTGGTTATGCTCTCTCATTTATTTCAAATTGTCACTAACAGGCTAGTGACCAATTTTACCAATTTACATTGGCTTACTGGAACACCCTTATAATTCCCTAGTATATGGTACTGAGGTACCCAGGGTATTGGGGTTCCAGGAGATCCATATGGGCTGCAGCATTTCTTTTGCCACCCATAGGGAGCTCTGACAATTCTTACACAGGCCTGCCACTGCAGCCTGAGTGACATAACGTCCACGTTATTTCACAGCCATTTTACACTGCACTTAAGTAACTTATAGGTCACCTATATGTCTAACCTTTACCTGGTAAAGGTTAGGTGCAAACTTACTTAGTGTGAGGGCACCCTGGCACTAGCCAAGGTGCCCCCACATTGTTCAGAGCCAATTCCCTGAACTTTGTGAGTGCGGGGACACCATTACACACGTGCACTACATATAGGTCACTACCTATATGTAGCTTCACAATGGTAACTCCGAATATGGCCATGTAACATGTCTAAGATCATGGAATTGCCCCCTCTATGCCATCCTGGCATTATTGGCACAATTCCATGATCCCAGTGTTCTGTAGCACAGACCGTGGTACTGCCAAACAGCCTTTCCTGGGGTTTCACTGCAGCTGCTGCTGC
>NW_027150314.1:0-38444 GCF_031143425.1 Pleurodeles waltl
TAGCTTATGTGGACAAAATGTTATGAGGGCTTAAGCGCAAACTGCCCCAAATACCCAAAAAAAGGCTTGGCACCTGAGGCGGAAAAGGCCTGGCAGCGAAGGGGTTAACGGGCCGAGCGCTTACTGGGTGACAATTGAAAGCAAACCACGAGAACGTAAATGCTCTCCTTGCAAAGCGTTCAGTGAATGGTGACTTTTTTGGAGGACGGAGAGGGGGCTCCTCCGCACCCTCCAGCGCTCATACGTTTGCACTGTCAATAGTTGGAGAGATGAATTGAGGCGGTGTGCTGTTTCATTGAGAAGGCGACAGTTGGTGTGGGATTGGTCAAAATAAATAGCCTCTCCGAGACAGTTCAACCTGTGTTGGTCTGTATTCTCTGTGCTATGAAACTGTTTCGGTTTTTTCTAGTGAGACTTGTGAAATAGGTGGACTCCACAGTGAACAACTTCTTGGTTTGTTTATCACTGGGTAGAAAGTCAGGTGGCGGCGGGCATAAGTGCGTGACAGAAAGAGGGTGATTTGGGACAGAGAGAGGATAGGGAAGGGGAGCAATAGGTTAGCCAGAGAGGGCAAATTAAGGAAATTGTGGATAACAGGGATGCAGAAAAAAAGAGCGACAGAGCAAACCCTAGAAAACGAGAAATCGAGAGGGAAATTAAATAATGAAACCTGGATTTGTGAGATGATGGTGTGGGGTGAAAAGAAAGAGGGAAGCGAGATAGACTTGCAGTAGGGTGGAGTGGATTGGCGATAGGTAGAAAGTGTGAGCACAGAACAATTGAATGGTGAAGACAGGGGGGGGTGGAGAGCAGTGCAGAGAGCGCGGCTGTCCAGACCGGCTCCAGAGTCCTGGAGGGGGAGCCAGTGAGAGAGGCCGACAGACTGCTCGGCGCTTACACTGCTCCGGGCTCACCCACGGATCGTGGCGAGCCTCCGCGATCCTTCCGTCTGCAGCAGACGGGCAGGAGAGGCGCGGGTGCCTAAGAGGAGTGTGGTGTGCCGGGGAGAGTGTGAGGAGGCAATGCAGAGGGGGAGGCGCTTCCCTTCTCTGCTGTGGTATTTTGGGATTTCCACAACGTTTCTCTGCCTTCCGCTTAACCGAACTCCGGAGTAGTCTGGAGTGTCTCAACTTTTGGAGAAGGTCCTCTTACAGGGAGAGAAGCGGCGAGGGTGCCGAGCACCTCAGGCTCGGCCTGCTGCAGCCGGAGGCGGGGGCACTCGGCTGCTCTCCCTTCTGGGGCCGAGTTCTGTCACACTTCCCCGAGCCGGAGCCCCGGAATCTAAAATGCTGCGCTAATCTCAGCACCCCACAATTGAACTCCTCGAGATTCACACACTGCTGGACCCTACCACTAGCCCGTACTCCGCATCAGGGTACGCGGAGCATCACTCCAGCGGACACAGGAAGCAGCATTAGCACACCCTGAGCTGGACATCTGAACCTCCTCACAGCGCCCTGGCTGGACACCGGAGCCTCGCACCAGCGCCCTGGCTGAACCCCTGAACTCACTTTATATCTCTTAGCTGGGCCCCGGGAGCATCACCACAGTGGACCCGGAGAGCATCTTTAGAGCGCCACGAGCTGGACCCTTGAGCCTCGTCGTCCAGTGCTGAGATCACGAGCTGGACCGCTGAAGCTCTTGCAGCAGGTAAGCTTGCCGTGATCTAATTCCTGCTGTCTGCATGTGTCCCACGAGCGAAGACCCCACCCCCCAACTAAAATTTGATTTTGATGGCGGTATTTTCTCTGGGGTCAGTTCTAGGATAACGGAGCTGAAATGCTTACTCTAACCGTTGTACTGTGATGATGCAGACCCTGTGGAAGCCCGACACACCTGATTCCAGGTGCTGTGACCGCATCCAAGTGATGGCGGGACCTTTTCTGGAGCGACCAGGCGCTTCTCGGGGAATTTGTACTGAGCAAGGGTTAAGTGGTCGGCAAAACATGTTGATGAAAGTTTTTGCAGAGTTTGGTCTGCGTTAATGCACAGGTTCATTGCTAGGGTCAGGGAGGCAAGAAACCTTTTGGTCAAATACCTGTCATACAGTCCATTTACTTTAACCCATATGAAGTCACATTAAGCGTGTTCTGATTACCTTTCCTGTCTAGTGGTCACGCGGACTTGTCTATGTCAGCTAACGTATGGGAGATGCGTTAGAAGGAAGCTATGGTATGAATTGACACCGAGGTTTGAATCCCCGCTTGTAATGCGTGGAAGGCACTGAGACACCTCTCTTGGATTGAGCAAAGGGCAGAGTTTAAGAGCTGCTCCAGTCTCAACTGGTGTATTTGTCGCAGTTGGGCGCCTACTCCGGTTGTGCGTCGGGTCTTCATCTTCGTGAAGCCGGTATCCATTTGCTGGGGACGGTGCCACATCTCCTAGGTGTGAGTGCGCCTGTGTCCACCTGCCGCCAGGTGGCGCTGAGAGAGAAGAATCAACGGAGGCGAAGAGGAGGAAGGCGCCCGCACTGCATCCATCTACCCACTGGGTTTGGGGTCTACGGGGTCATCATGGGGAGAGAGCGAACATTTAGTAGACTTGGTGACGTGGGATAGCGATCTGCCATCTCCGGGAAACAAGCCCCTGTTAAGCAGAGATTGTTGTCTATTTTACTACAAAGCACTGTAAGAACGACGCTCCCTCCTTCCGCAGAGGCGTTTAAAGTTAATGAAAGAGACGCCCCCGAAGTGATGGACAATTTCATTCGTACGGGGCCCTTCCGGTTTAAGGACAGCCACCTCACTGTGTGTTATTATTATTCGTGTGCATGGTGTCAAGACTTACAGAGTTTTAGCAACTTGTTGTAAGTGTTTTTCCCAGTTTTTGAAGGACTCCCCGCTAGCCCGCCTCCCCCTCTTTGGAACTAAAATGGTTATTTGCTATATATATTTCAGATTTGTGGTTTGTGGATGGCAGTGCAGAACAGAAGCGTGCCTATATCTTTTCTACTGCCGACCCTCTCTTCTGAACACTGGCTCCCATTTCTGCATATCCCAGTTGGCATGCAGGAGTCCTTCTGACAAGTGTGAGCCTTTACCTAACCGTTAGGATAGGGCACATTCCTCAAGGGTGAGAGGGAGCAAATACATCGCAGTCTATAAATCGCCGTTCAGGGTGTGTTGTCACACCATTTTCCAAAGTATACATTTAGGTCTTGACATTTTTGGTGCAATTCTTGCTCGCTGTCGTTTCAGTATAATAACCAAATCAGTGCATTTTAGCTGTGTACAGCCTGGAATGTAAACATTGCACTTGCTTGAATTTTGGAACTTTCCCAGCCTCCTCTCCCCTCATCCATTATAGTAAGGACGAGTACAGTCACAGTGAGGGACAGACTGACACTGAGCCTTAGACACGCAGGCACAGTAAGTGAGGGATAGACTGACCCTGGGCCTTGGACACGCAGGTACAGTCAGTCAGGGATAGATTGACACTGGGCCTTGGACACGCAGGCACAGTCAGTGAGGAGCAGACTGACACTTGGCCTTGGACACGCAGGTATAGTCAGTCAGGGACAGACTGACACTGGGCCTTGAACACGCAGGTACAGTCAGTCAGGGACAGACTGACACTGGGCCTTGAACACGCAGGTACAGTAACAGTCAGGGATAGACTGACACTGGGCCTTGGACACACAGGCACAGTCAGTCAGGGACAGACTGACACTGGGCCTTGGACACACAGGCACAGTCAGTCAGGGATAGACTGACACTGGGCTTTGGACACACAGGTACACTCAGTCAGGGACAGACTGACACTTGGCTTTGGACACGCAGGTACAGTCAGTCAGGGACAGACTGACACTGGGCCTTGGACACACAGGCACAGTCAGTCAGGGATAGACTGACACTGGGCCTTGGACACACAGGCACATTCAGTCAGGGATAGACTGACACTGGCCCTTGGACACGTAGGTATAGTCAGTCAGGGATAGACTGACACTGGGCCTTGGACACGCAGGTACAGTCAGTCAGGGACAGACTGACACTGGGCCTTGGACACACAGGTACACTCAGTCAGGGACAGACTGACACTGGGCCTTGGACACACAGGCACAGTCAGTCAGGGATAGACTGACACTGGCCCTTGGACACGCAGGTGTAGTCAGTCAGGGACAGACTGTCACTGGGCGTTGAACACGCAGGTACAGTAACAGTCAGGGATAGACTGACAATGGGCCTTGGACATGCAGGCACAGTCAGTCAGGGATAGACTGACACTGGGCCTTGGACACGCAGGTACAGTAACAGTGAGGGATAGACTGACACTGGGCCTTGGACACGCAGGTACAGTAACAGTTAGGGATAGACTGACAATGGGCCTTGGACACGCAGGCACAGTCAGTCCGGGATAGACTGACACTGGGCCTTGGACACGCAGGTACAGTCAGTCAGGGACAGACTGACACTGGGCCTTGGACACACAGGCACAGTCAGTCAGGGATAGAACACGCAGGTACAGTCAGTCAGGGACAGACTGACACTGGGCCTTGGACACACAGGCACAGTCAGTCAGGGATAGACTGACACTGGGCCTTGGACACGCAGGTACAGTCAGTCAGGGACAGACTGACACTGGGCCTTGGACACACAGGTACACTCAGTCAGGGACAGACTGACACTGGGCCTTGGACACACAGGCACAGTCAGTCAGGGATAGACTGACGCTGGCCCTTGGACACGCAGGTACAGTAACAGTCAGGGATAGACTGACAATGGGCCTTGGACACGCAGGCACAGTCAGTCAGGGATAGACTGACACTGGCCTTTGGACACGCAGGTACAGTCAGTCAGGGACAGACTGACACTGGGCCTTGAACACGCAGGTACAGTAACAGTCAGGGATATACTGACAATGGCCCTTGGACATGCAGGCACAGTCAGTCAGGGATAGACTGACACTGGGCCTTGGACATACAGGTACAGTAAGAGTGAGGGATAGACTGACACTGGGCCTTGGACACGCAGGCACAGTCAGTCAGGGACAGACTGACACTGGCCCTTGGGCACGCAGGTACAGTCAGTCAGGGACAGACTGACACTGGGCCTTGAACACGCAGGTACAGTAACAGTCAGGGATAGACTGACAATGGGCCTTGGACACGCAGGCACAGTCAGTCAGGGATAGACTGACACTGGCCTTTGGACACGCAGGTACAGTCAGTCAGGGACAGACTGACACTGGGCCTTGGACACGCAGGTACAGTAACAGTCAGCGATAGACTGACAATGGGCCTTGGACACGCAGGCACAGTCAGTCAGGGATAGACTGACACTGGGCCTTGGACACGCAGGTACAGTAACAGTCAGGGATAGACTGACACTGGGCCCTGGACACGCAGGCACAGTCAGTCAGGGATAGACTGACACTGGGACTTGGACACGCAGGCACAGTCAGTCACGGATAGACTGACACTTGGCCTTCGACACGCAGGTACAGTCAGTCAGGGACAGACTGACACTGGGACTTGAACACGCAGGTGCAGTCAGTCAGGGACAGACTGACACTGGGCCTTGAACACGCAGGTACAGTAAGAGTCAGGGATAGACTGACAATGGGCATTGGACACGCAGGCACAGTCAGTCAGGGATTGACTGACACTGGGCCTTGGACACGCAGGTACAGTCAGTCAGGGACAGAATGACACTGGGCCTTGGACACACATGCACAGTCAGTCAGGGATAGACTGACAATGGGCCTTGGACACGCAGGTACAGTCAGTCAGGGATAGATTGACACTGGGCCTTGGACACGCAGGCACAGTCAGTGAGGAGCAGACTGACACTTGGCCTTGGACACGCAGGTACAGTCAGTCAGGGACAGACTGACACTGGGCCTTGAACACGCAGGTACAGTCAGTCAGGGACAGACTGACACTGGGCCTTGAACACGCAGGTACAGTAACAGTCAGGGATAGACTGACACTGGGCCTTGGACACACAGGCACAGTCAGTCAGGGACAGACTGACACTGGGCCTTGGACACACAGGCACAGTCAGTCAGGGATAGACTGACACTGGGCCTTGGACACACAGGTACACTCAGTCAGGGACAGACTGACACTTGGCTTTGGACACGCAGGTACAGTCAGTCAGGGACAGACTGACACTGGGCCTTGGACACACAGGCACAGTCAGTCAGGGATAGACTGACACTGGGCCTTGGACACGCAGGTACAACCAGTCAGGGACAGACTGACACTGGGCCTTGGACACACAGGCACAGTCAGTCAGGGATAGACTGACACTGGGCCTTGGACACGCAGGTACAGTCAGTCAGGGACAGACTGACACTGGGCCTTGGACACACAGGCACAGTCAGTCAGGGATAGACTGACACTGGCCCTTGGACACGCAGGTACAGTCAGTCAGGGAAAGACTGACACTGGGCGTTGAACACGCAGGTACAGTAACAGTCAGGGATAGACTGACAATGGGCCTTGGACATGCAGGCATAGTCAGTCAGGGATAGACTGACACTGGGCCTTGGACACGCAGGTACAGTAACAGTGAGGGATAGACTGACACTGGGCCTTGGACACGCAGGTACAGTAACAGTCAGGGATAGACTGACAACGGACCTTGGACAAGCAGGCACAGTCAGTCCGGGATAGACTGACACTGGGCCTTGGACACGCAGGTACAGTCAGTCAGGGACAGACTGACACTGGGCCTTGGACACGCAGGCACAGTCAGTCAGGGATAGACTGACATTGGGCCTTGGACACGCAGGTACAGTCAGTCAGGGACAGACTGACACTGGGCCTTGGACACACAGGCACAGTCAGTCAGGGATAGACTGACACTGGCCCTTGGGCACGCAGGTACAGTCAGTCAGGGACAGACTGACACTGGGCCTTGAACACGCAGGTACAGTAACAGTCAGGGATAGACTGACAATGGGCCTTGGACACGCAGGCACAGTCAGTCAGGGATCGACTGACACTGGCCCTTGGACACGCAGGTACAGTCAGTCAGGGACAGACTGACACTGGGCCTTGGACACGCAGGTACAGTCAGTCAGGGATAGACTGACACTGGGCCTTGAACACGCAGGTACAGTAACAGTCAGGGATAGACTGACAATGGGCCTTGGACACGCAGGCACAGTCAGTCCGGGATAGACTGACACTGGGCCTTGGACACGCAGATACAGTAACAGT
Organism: Pleurodeles waltl; assembly: GCF_031143425.1. Lineage (NCBI taxonomy): Eukaryota > Metazoa > Chordata > Amphibia > Caudata > Salamandridae > Pleurodeles > Pleurodeles waltl. Next base: position 7,166 of record NW_027150314.1, read on the forward strand.
GAGGGATAGACTGACACTGGGCCTTGGACACGCAGGTACAGTAACAGTCAGGGATAGACTGACAATGGGCCTTGGACACGCAGGCACAGTCAGTCCGGGATAGACTGACACTGGGCCTTGGACACGCAGGTACAGTCAGTCAGGGACAGACTGACACTGGGCCTTGGACACGCAGGCACAGTCAGTCAGGGATAGACTGACACTGGGCCTTGGACACGCAGGTACAGTCAGTCAGGGACAGACTGACACTGGGCCTTGGACACGCAGGCACAGTCAGTCAGGGATAGACTGACACTGGCCCTTGGGCACGCAGGTACAGTCAGTCAGGGACAGACTGACACTGGGCCTTGAACACGCAGGTACAGTAACAGTCAGGGATAGACTGACAATGGGCCTTGGACACGCAGGCACAGTCAGTCAGGGATAGACTGACACTGGCCCTTGGACACGCAGGTACAGTCAGTCAGGGACAGACTGACACTGGGCTTTGGACACGCAGGTACAGTAACAGTCAGGGATAGACTGACAATGGGCCTTGGACACGCAGGCACAGTCAGTCAGGGATAGACTGACACTGGGCCTTGGACACGCAGGTACAGTAACAGTGAGGGATAGACTGACACTGGGCCTTGGACACGCAGGTACAGTAACAGTCAGGGATAGACTGACACTGGGCCTTGGACACGCAGGCACAGTCAGTCAGGGATAGACTGAGACTGGGACTTGGACACGCAGGCACAGTCAGTCAGGGATAGACTGACACTTGGCCTTGGACACGCAGGTACAGTCAGTCAGGGACAGACTGACACTGGGACTTGAACACGCAGGTACAGTCAGTCAGGGACAGACTGACACTGGGCCTTGAACAAGCAGGTACAGTAAGAGTTAGGGATAGACTGACAATGGGCATTGGACACGCAGGCACAGTCAGTCAGGGATTGACTGACACTGGGCCTTGGACACGCAGGTACAGTCAGTCAGGGACAGAATGACACTGGGCCTTGGACACACATGCACAGTCAGTCAGGGATAGACTGACAATGGGCCTTGGACACGCAGGTACAGTCAGTCAGGGACAGACTGACACTGAGCCTTGGACACGCAGGCACAGTCAGTGAGGGATAGACTGACCCTGGGCCTTGGACACGCAGGTACAGTCAGTCAGGGATAGACTGACACTAGGCCTTGGACACGCAGGATCAGTCAGTGAGGGACAGACTGACACTTGGCCATAGACACGCAGGTACAGTCAGTCAGGGACAGACAGGCACTGGGCCTTGAACATGCAGGTACAGTCAGTCAGAGACAGACTGACACTGGGCCTTGAACACGCAGGTACAGTAACAGTCAGGGATAGACTGACAATGGGCCTTGGACACGCAGGCACAGTCAGTCTGGGATAGACTGACACTGGGCCTTGGACACGCAGGGACAGTCAGTCAGGGACAGACTGACACTGGGCCTTGGACACACAGGCACAGTCAGTCAGGGATAGACTGACACTAGGCCTTGGACACGCAGGTACAGTCGGTCAGGGACAGACTGACACTGGGCCTTCAACACACAGGCACAGTCAGTCAGGGATAGACTGACACTGGCCCTTGGACACGCAGGTACAGTCAGTCAGGGACAGACTGACACTGGGCCTTGAACACGCAGGTACAGTAACAGTCAGCGATAGACTGACAATGGGTCTTGGACATGCAGGCACAGTCAGTCAGGGATAGACTGACACTGGGCCTTGGACACGCAGGTACAGTAACAGTGAGGGATAGACTGACACTGGGCCTTGGACACGCAGGTACAGTAACAGTCAGGGATAGACTGACACTGGGCCTTGGACACGCAGGCACAGTCAGTCAGGGATAGACTGAGACTGGGACTTGGACACGCAGGCACAGTCAGTCAGGGATAGACTGACACTTGGCCTTGGACACGCAGGTACAGTCAGTCAGGGACAGACTGACACTGGGACTTGAACACGCAGGTACAGTCAGTCAGGGACAGACTGACACTGGGCCTTGAACAAGCAGGTACAGTAAGAGTTAGGGATAGACTGACAATGGGCATTGGACACGCAGGCACAGTCAGTCAGGGATTGACTGACACTGGGCCTTGGACACGCAGGTACAGTCAGTCAGGGACAGAATGACACTGGGCCTTGGACACACATGCACAGTCAGTCAGGGATAGACTGACAATGGGCCTTGGACACGCAGGTACAGTCAGTCAGGGACAGACTGACACTGAGCCTTGGACACGCAGGCACAGTCAGTGAGGGATAGACTGACCCTGGGCCTTGGACACGCAGGTACAGTCAGTCAGGGATAGACTGACACTAGGCCTTGGACACGCAGGATCAGTCAGTGAGGGACAGACTGACACTTGGCCATAGACACGCAGGTACAGTCAGTCAGGGACAGACAGGCACTGGGCCTTGAACATGCAGGTACAGTCAGTCAGAGACAGACTGACACTGGGCCTTGAACACGCAGGTACAGTAACAGTCAGGGATAGACTGACAATGGGCCTTGAACACGCAGGTACAGTCAGTCAGGGACAGACTGACACTGGGCCTTGAACACGCAGGTACAGTAACAGTCAGGGATAGACTGACACTGGGCCTTGGACACACAGGCACAGTCAGTCAGGGACAGACTGACACTGGGCCTTGGACACACAGGCACAGTCAGTCAGGGATAGACTGACACTGGGCCTTGGACACACAGGTACACTCAGTCAGGGACAGACTGACACTTGGCTTTGGACACGCAGGTACAGTCAGTCAGGGACAGACTGACACTGGGCCTTGGACACACAGGCACAGTCAGTCAGGGATAGACTGACACTGGGCCTTGGACACGCAGGTACAACCAGTCAGGGACAGACTGACACTGGGCCTTGGACACACAGGCACAGTCAGTCAGGGATAGACTGACACTGGGCCTTGGACACGCAGGTACAGTCAGTCAGGGACAGACTGACACTGGGCCTTGTACACACAGGTACACTCAGTCAGGGACAGACTGACACTGGGCCTTGGACACACAGGCACAGTCAGTCAGGGATAGACTGACACTGGCCCTTGGACACGCAGGTACAGTCAGTCAGGGAAAGACTGACACTGGGCGTTGAACACGCAGGTACAGTAACAGTCAGGGATAGACTGACAATGGGCCTTGGACATGCAGGCATAGTCAGTCAGGGATAGACTGACACTGGGCCTTGGACACGCAGGTACAGTAACAGTGAGGGATAGACTGACACTGGGCCTTGGACACGCAGGTACAGTAACAGTCAGGGATAGACTGACAACGGACCTTGGACAAGCAGGCACAGTCAGTCCGGGATAGACTGACACTGGGCCTTGGACACGCAGGTACAGTCAGTCAGGGACAGACTGACACTGGGCCTTGGACACGCAGGCACAGTCAGTCAGGGATAGACTGACATTGGGCCTTGGACACGCAGGTACAGTCAGTCAGGGACAGACTGACACTGGGCCTTGGACACACAGGCACAGTCAGTCAGGGATAGACTGACACTGGCCCTTGGGCACGCAGGTACAGTCAGTCAGGGACAGACTGACACTGGGCCTTGAACACGCAGGTACAGTAACAGTCAGGGATAGACTGACAATGGGCCTTGGACACGCAGGCACAGTCAGTCAGGGATCGACTGACACTGGCCCTTGGACACGCAGGTACAGTCAGTCAGGGACAGACTGACACTGGGCCTTGGACACGCAGGTACAGTCAGTCAGGGATAGACTGACACTGGGCCTTGAACACGCAGGTACAGTAACAGTCAGGGATAGACTGACAATGGGCCTTGGACACGCAGGCACAGTCAGTCCGGGATAGACTGACACTGGGCCTTGGACACGCAGATACAGTAACAGTGAGGGATAGACTGACACTGGGCCTTGGACACGCAGGTACAGTAACAGTCAGAGATAGACTGACAATGGGCCTTGGACACGCAGGCACAGTCAGTCCGGGATAGACTGACACTGGGCCTTGGACACGCAGGTACAGTCAGTCAGGGACAGACTGACACTGGGCCTTGGACACGCAGGCACAGTCAGTCAGGGATAGACTGACACTGGGCCTTGGACACGCAGGTACAGTCAGTCAGGGACAGACTGACACTGGGCCTTGGACACGCAGGCACAGTCAGTCAGGGATAGACTGACACTGGCCCTTGGGCACGCAGGTACAGTCAGTCAGGGACAGACTGACACTGGGCCTTGAACACGCAGGTACAGTAACAGTCAGGGATAGACTGACAATGGGCCTTGGACACGCAGGCACAGTCAGTCAGGGATAGACTGACACTGGCCCTTGGACACGCAGGTACAGTCAGTCAGGGACAGACTGACACTGGGCTTTGGACACGCAGGTACAGTAACAGTCAGGGATAGACTGACAATGGGCCTTGGACACGCAGGCACAGTCAGTCAGGGATAGACTGACACTGGGCCTTGGACACGCAGGTACAGTAACAGTGAGGGATAGACTGACACTGGGCCTTGGACACGCAGGTACAGTAACAGTCAGGGATAGACTGACACTGGGCCTTGGACACGCAGGCACAGTCAGTCAGGGATAGACTGAGACTGGGACTTGGACACGCAGGCACAGTCAGTCAGGGATAGACTGACACTTGGCCTTGGACACGCAGGTACAGTCAGTCAGGGACAGACTGACACTGGGACTTGAACACGCAGGTACAGTCAGTCAGGGACAGACTGACACTGGGCCTTGAACAAGCAGGTACAGTAAGAGTTAGGGATAGACTGACAATGGGCATTGGACACGCAGGCACAGTCAGTCAGGGATTGACTGACACTGGGCCTTGGACACGCAGGTACAGTCAGTCAGGGACAGAATGACACTGGGCCTTGGACACACATGCACAGTCAGTCAGGGATAGACTGACAATGGGCCTTGGACACGCAGGTACAGTCAGTCAGGGACAGACTGACACTGAGCCTTGGACACGCAGGCACAGTCAGTGAGGGATAGACTGACCCTGGGCCTTGGACACGCAGGTACAGTCAGTCAGGGATAGACTGACACTAGGCCTTGGACACGCAGGATCAGTCAGTGAGGGACAGACTGACACTTGGCCATAGACACGCAGGTACAGTCAGTCAGGGACAGACAGGCACTGGGCCTTGAACATGCAGGTACAGTCAGTCAGAGACAGACTGACACTGGGCCTTGAACACGCAGGTACAGTAACAGTCAGGGATAGACTGACAATGGGCCTTGGACACGCAGGCACAGTCAGTCTGGGATAGACTGACACTGGGCCTTGGACCCGCAGGGACAGTCAGTCAGGGACAGACTGACACTGGGCCTTGGACACACAGGCACAGTCAGTCAGGGATAGACTGACACTAGGCCTTGGACACGCAGGTACAGTCGGTCAGGGTCAGACTGACACTGGGCCTTCAACACACAGGCACAGTCAGTCAGGGATAGACTGACACTGGCCCTTGGACACGCAGGTACAGTCAGTCAGGGACAGACTGACACTGGGCCTTGAACACGCAGGTACAGTAACAGTCAGCGATAGACTGACAATGGGTCTTGGACATGCAGGCACAGTCAGTCAGGGATAGACTGACACTGGGCCTTGGACACGCAGGTACAGTAACAATGAGGGATAGACTGACACTGGGCCTTGGACACGCAGGTACAGGAACAGTCAGGGATAGACTGACAATGGGCCTTGGACACGCAGGCACAGTCAGTCAGGGATAGACTGACACTGGGCCTTGGACACGCAGGTACAGTCAGTCAGGGATAGACTGACACTGGGCCTTGGACACGCAGGTACAGTCAGTCAGGGACAGACTGACACTGAGCCTTGAACACGCAGGTACAGTAAGAGTCAGGGATAGACTGACAATGGGCCTTGGACAAGCAGGCTCAGTCAGTCAGGGATACACTGACACTGGGCGTTGGACACGCAGGTACAGTCAGTCAGGGACAGACTGACACTGGGCCTTGGACACACATGCACAGTCATTCAGGGATAGACTGACAATGGGCCTTGGACACGCAGGTACAGTCAGTCAGGGCCAGACTGACACTGAGCCTTGGACACGCAGGCACAGTCAGTGAGGGATAGACTGACCCTGGGCCTTGGACACGCAGGTACAGTCAGTCAGGGATAGACTGACACTGGGCCTTGGACACGCAGGCACAGTCAGTGAGGGATAGACTGACACTGGGCCTTGGACACGCAGGTACAGTCAGTCAGGGACAGACTGACACTGGGCCTTGAACACGCAGGTACAGTCAGTCAGGGACAGACTGACACTGGGCCTTTAACACGCAGGTACAGTCAGTCAGGGACAGACTGACACTGGGACTTGAACACGCAGGTACAGTCAGTCAGGGACAGACTGACACTGGGCCTTGAACACGCAGGTACAGTAAGAGTCAGGGATAGACTGACAATGGGCATTGGAGACGCAGGCACAGTCAGTCAGGGATTGACTGACACTGGGCCTTGGACACGCAGGTACAGTCAGTCAGGGACAGAATGACTCTGGGCCTTGGACACACATGCTCAGTCAGGGATAGACTGACAATGGGCCTTGGACACGCAGGTACAGTCAGTCAGGGACAGACTGACACTGAGCCTTGGACACGCAGGCACAGTCAGTGAGGGATAGACTGACCCTGGGCCTTGGACACGCAGGTACAGTCAGTCAGAGATAGACTGACACTAGGCCTTGGACACGCAGGCACAGTCAGTGAGGGACAGACTGACACTTGGCCTTAGACACGCAGGTACAGTCAGTCAGGGACAGACTGGCACTGGGCCTTGAACACGCAGGTACAGTCAGTCAGGGACAGACTGACACTGGGCCTTGAACACGCAGGTACAGTAACAGTCAGGGATAGACTGACAATGGGCCTTGGACACGCAGGCACAGTCAGTCAGGGATAGACTGACACTGGGCCTTGGACACGCAGGGACAGTCAGTCAGGGACAGACTGACACTGGGCCTTGGACACACAGGCACAGTCAGTCAGGGATAGACTGACACTGGGCCTTGGACACGCAGGTACAGTCAGTCAGGGACAGACTGACACTGGGCCTTGGACACACAGGCACAGTCAGTCAGGGATAGACTGACACTGGCCCTTGGACACGCAGGTACAGTCAGTCAGGGACAGACTGACACTGGGCCTTGAACACGCAGGTACAGTAACAGTCAGCGATAGACTGACAATGGGTCTTGGACACGCAGGCACAGTCAGTCAGGGATAGACTGACACTGGGCCTTGGACACGCAGGTACAGTAACAGTGAGGGATAGACTGACACTGGGCCTTGGACACGCAGGTACAGTAACAGTCAGGGATAGACTGACAATGGGCCTTGGACACGCAGGCACAGTCAGTCAGGGATAGACTGACACTGGGCCTTGGACACGCAGGTACAGTCAGTCAGGGATAGACTGACACTGGGCCTTGGACACGCAGGTACAGTCAGTCAGGGACAGACTGACACTGGGCCTTGAACACGCAGGTACAGTAAGAGTCAGGGATAGACTGACAATGGGCCTTGGACAAGCAGGCTCAGTCAGTCAGGGATAGACTGACACTGGGCCTTGGACACACAGGCACAGTCAGTCAGGGATAGACTGACAATGGGCCTTGGACACGCAGGTACAGTCAGTCAGGGACAGACTGACACTGAGCCTTGGACACGCAGGCACAGTCAGTGAGGGATAGACTGACCCTGGGCCTTGGACACGCAGGTACAGTCAGTCAGGGATAGACTGAAACTGGGCCTTGGACACGCAGGCACAGTCAGTGAGGGATAGACTGACACTGGGCCTTGGACACGCAGGTACAGTCAGTCAGGGACAGACTGACACTGGGCCTTGGACACGCAGGTACAGTCAGTCAGGGACAGACTGACACTGGGCCTTTAACACGCAGGTACAGTAACAGTCAGGGATAGACTGACAATGGGCCTTGGACACGCAGGCACAGTCAGTCAGGGATAGACTGACACTGGGCCTTGGACACCAGGTACAGTCAGTCAGGGACAGACTGACACTGGGCCTTGGACACGCAGGCACAGTCAGTCAGGGATAGACTGACAATGGGCCTTGGACACGCAGGTACAGTAACAGTCAGGGATAAACTGACACTGGGCCTTGGACACGCAGGTACAGTCAGTCAGGGATAGACTGACACTGGGCCTTGAACACGCAGGTACAGTAACAGTCAGGGATAGACTGACAATGGGCCTTGGACACGCAGGCACAGTCAGTCAGGGATAGACTGACACTGGGCCTTGGACACGCAGGTACAGTCAGTCAGGGACAGACTGACACTGGGCCTTGGACACACAGGCACAGTCAGTCAGGGATAGACTGACACTGGGCCTTGGACACACAGGTACAGTCAGTCAGTCAGCCAGGGATAGACTGACACTGGGACTTGGACACACAGGCACAGCCAGTCAGGGATAGACTGACAATGGGCCTTGGACACGCAGGCACACTCAGTCAGGGATAGACTGACACTGGACCTTGGACACACAGGTACAGTCAGTCAGTCAGTCAGTCAGGGATAGACTGACACTGGGCCTTGGACACGCAGGCTCAGTCAGTCAGGGATACACTGACACTGGGCCTTGGACACGCAGGTACAGTCAGTCAGGGACAGAATGACTCTGGGCCTTGGACACACATGCTCAGTCAGGGATAGACTGACAATGGGCCTTGGACACGCAGGTACAGTCAGTCAGGGACAGACTGACACTGAGCCTTGGACACGCAGGCACAGTCAGTGAGGGATAGACTGACCCTGGGCCTTGGACACGCAGGTACAGTCAGTCAGAGATAGACTGACACTAGGCCTTGGACACGCAGGCACAGTCAGTGAGGGACAGACTGACACTTGGCCTTAGACACGCAGGTACAGTCAGTCAGGGACAGACTGGCACTGGGCCTTGAACACGCAGGTACAGTCAGTCAGGGACAGACTGACACTGGGCCTTGAACACGCAGGTACAGTAACAGTCAGGGATAGACTGACAATGGGCCTTGGACACGCAGGCACAGTCAGTCAGGGATAGACTGACACTGGGCCTTGGACACGCAGGGACAGTCAGTCAGGGACAGACTGACACTGGGCCTTGGACACACAGGCACAGTCAGTCAGGGATAGACTGACACTGGGCCTTGGACACGCAGGTACAGTCAGTCAGGGACAGACTGACACTGGGCCTTGGACACACAGGCACAGTCAGTCAGGGATAGACTGACACTGGCCCTTGGACACGCAGGTACAGTCAGTCAGGGACAGACTGACACTGGGCCTTGAACACGCAGGTACAGTAACAGTCAGCGATAGACTGACAATGGGTCTTGGACACGCAGGCACAGTCAGTCAGGGATAGACTGACACTGGGCCTTGGACACGCAGGTACAGTAACAGTGAGGGATAGACTGACACTGGGCCTTGGACACGCAGGTACAGTAACAGTCAGGGATAGACTGACAATGGGCCTTGGACACGCAGGCACAGTCAGTCAGGGATAGACTGACACTGGGCCTTGGACACGCAGGTACAGTCAGTCAGGGATAGACTGACACTGGGCCTTGGACACGCAGGTACAGTCAGTCAGGGACAGACTGACACTGGGCCTTGAACACGCAGGTACAGTAAGAGTCAGGGATAGACTGACAATGGGCCTTGGACAAGCAGGCTCAGTCAGTCAGGGATAGACTGACACTGGGCCTTGGACACACAGGCACAGTCAGTCAGGGATAGACTGACAATGGGCCTTGGACACGCAGGTACAGTCAGTCAGGGACAGACTGACACTGAGCCTTGGACACGCAGGCACAGTCAGTGAGGGATAGACTGACCCTGGGCCTTGGACACGCAGGTACAGTCAGTCAGGGATAGACTGAAACTGGGCCTTGGACACGCAGGCACAGTCAGTGAGGGATAGACTGACACTGGGCCTTGGACACGCAGGTACAGTCAGTCAGGGACAGACTGACACTGGGCCTTGGACACGCAGGTACAGTCAGTCAGGGACAGACTGACACTGGGCCTTTAACACGCAGGTACAGTAACAGTCAGGGATAGACTGACAATGGGCCTTGGACACGCAGGCACAGTCAGTCAGGGCCAGACTGACACTGAGCCTTGGACACGCAGGCACAGTCAGTGAGGGATAGACTGACCCTGGGCCTTGGACACGCAGGTACAGTCAGTCAGGGATAGACTGACACTGGGCCTTGGACACGCAGGCACAGTCAGTGAGGGATAGACTGACACTGGGCCTTGGACACGCAGGTACAGTCAGTCAGGGACAGACTGACACTGGGCCTTGAACACGCAGGTACAGTCAGTCAGGGACAGACTGACACTGGGCCTTTAACACGCAGGTACAGTCAGTCAGGGACAGACTGACACTGGGACTTGAACACGCAGGTACAGTCAGTCAGGGACAGACTGACACTGGGCCTTGAACACGCAGGTACAGTAAGAGTCAGGGATAGACTGACAATGGGCATTGGAGACGCAGGCACAGTCAGTCAGGGATTGACTGACACTGGGCCTTGGACACGCAGGTACAGTCAGTCAGGGACAGAATGACTCTGGGCCTTGGACACACATGCTCAGTCAGGGATAGACTGACAATGGGCCTTGGACACGCAGGTACAGTCAGTCAGGGACAGACTGACACTGAGCCTTGGACACGCAGGCACAGTCAGTGAGGGATAGACTGACCCTGGGCCTTGGACACGCAGGTACAGTCAGTCAGAGATAGACTGACACTAGGCCTTGGACACGCAGGCACAGTCAGTGAGGGACAGACTGACACTTGGCCTTAGACACGCAGGTACAGTCAGTCAGGGACAGACTGGCACTGGGCCTTGAACACGCAGGTACAGTCAGTCAGGGACAGACTGACACTGGGCCTTGAACACGCAGGTACAGTAACAGTCAGGGATAGACTGACAATGGGCCTTGGACACGCAGGCACAGTCAGTCAGGGATAGACTGACACTGGGCCTTGGACACGCAGGGACAGTCAGTCAGGGACAGACTGACACTGGGCCTTGGACACACAGGCACAGTCAGTCAGGGATAGACTGACACTGGGCCTTGGACACGCAGGTACAGTCAGTCAGGGACAGACTGACACTGGGCCTTGGACACACAGGCACAGTCAGTCAGGGATAGACTGACACTGGCCCTTGGACACGCAGGTACAGTCAGTCAGGGACAGACTGACACTGGGCCTTGAACACGCAGGTACAGTAACAGTCAGCGATAGACTGACAATGGGTCTTGGACACGCAGGCACAGTCAGTCAGGGATAGACTGACACTGGGCCTTGGACACGCAGGTACAGTAACAGTGAGGGATAGACTGACACTGGGCCTTGGACACGCAGGTACAGTAACAGTCAGGGATAGACTGACAATGGGCCTTGGACACGCAGGCACAGTCAGTCAGGGATAGACTGACACTGGGCCTTGGACACGCAGGTACAGTCAGTCAGGGATAGACTGACACTGGGCCTTGGACACGCAGGTACAGTCAGTCAGGGACAGACTGACACTGGGCCTTGAACACGCAGGTACAGTAAGAGTCAGGGATAGACTGACAATGGGCCTTGGACAAGCAGGCTCAGTCAGTCAGGGATAGACTGACACTGGGCCTTGGACACACAGGCACAGTCAGTCAGGGATAGACTGACAATGGGCCTTGGACACGCAGGTACAGTCAGTCAGGGACAGACTGACACTGAGCCTTGGACACGCAGGCACAGTCAGTGAGGGATAGACTGACCCTGGGCCTTGGACACGCAGGTACAGTCAGTCAGGGATAGACTGAAACTGGGCCTTGGACACGCAGGCACAGTCAGTGAGGGATAGACTGACACTGGGCCTTGGACACGCAGGTACAGTCAGTCAGGGACAGACTGACACTGGGCCTTGGACACGCAGGTACAGTCAGTCAGGGACAGACTGACACTGGGCCTTTAACACGCAGGTACAGTAACAGTCAGGGATAGACTGACAATGGGCCTTGGACACGCAGGCACAGTCAGTCAGGGATAGACTGACACTGGGCCTTGGACACCAGGTACAGTCAGTCAGGGACAGACTGACACTGGGCCTTGGACACGCAGGCACAGTCAGTCAGGGATAGACTGACAATGGGCCTTGGACACGCAGGTACAGTAACAGTCAGGGATAAACTGACACTGGGCCTTGGACACGCAGGTACAGTCAGTCAGGGATAGACTGACACTGGGCCTTGAACACGCAGGTACAGTAACAGTCAGGGATAGACTGACAATGGGCCTTGGACACGCAGGCACAGTCAGTCAGGGATAGACTGACACTGGGCCTTGGACACGCAGGTACAGTCAGTCAGGGACAGACTGACACTGGGCCTTGGACACACAGGCACAGTCAGTCAGGGATAGACTGACACTGGGCCTTGGACACACAGGTACAGTCAGTCAGTCAGCCAGGGATAGACTGACACTGGGACTTGGACACACAGGCACAGCCAGTCAGGGATAGACTGACAATGGGCCTTGGACACGCAGGCACACTCAGTCAGGGATAGACTGACACTGGACCTTGGACACACAGGTACAGTCAGTCAGTCAGTCAGTCAGGGATAGACTGACACTGGGCCTTGGACACGCAGGCTCAGTCAGTCAGGGATACACTGACACTGGGCCTTGGACACGCAGGTACAGTCAGTCAGGGACAGAATGACTCTGGGCCTTGGACACACATGCTCAGTCAGGGATAGACTGACAATGGGCCTTGGACACGCAGGTACAGTCAGTCAGGGACAGACTGACACTGAGCCTTGGACACGCAGGCACAGTCAGTGAGGGATAGACTGACCCTGGGCCTTGGACACGCAGGTACAGTCAGTCAGAGATAGACTGACACTAGGCCTTGGACACGCAGGCACAGTCAGTGAGGGACAGACTGACACTTGGCCTTAGACACGCAGGTACAGTCAGTCAGGGACAGACTGGCACTGGGCCTTGAACACGCAGGTACAGTCAGTCAGGGACAGACTGACACTGGGCCTTGAACACGCAGGTACAGTAACAGTCAGGGATAGACTGACAATGGGCCTTGGACACGCAGGCACAGTCAGTCAGGGATAGACTGACACTGGGCCTTGGACACGCAGGGACAGTCAGTCAGGGACAGACTGACACTGGGCCTTGGACACACAGGCACAGTCAGTCAGGGATAGACTGACACTGGGCCTTGGACACGCAGGTACAGTCAGTCAGGGACAGACTGACACTGGGCCTTGGACACACAGGCACAGTCAGTCAGGGATAGACTGACACTGGCCCTTGGACACGCAGGTACAGTCAGTCAGGGACAGACTGACACTGGGCCTTGAACACGCAGGTACAGTAACAGTCAGCGATAGACTGACAATGGGTCTTGGACACGCAGGCACAGTCAGTCAGGGATAGACTGACACTGGGCCTTGGACACGCAGGTACAGTAACAGTGAGGGATAGACTGACACTGGGCCTTGGACACGCAGGTACAGTAACAGTCAGGGATAGACTGACAATGGGCCTTGGACACGCAGGCACAGTCAGTCAGGGATAGACTGACACTGGGCCTTGGACACGCAGGTACAGTCAGTCAGGGATAGACTGACACTGGGCCTTGGACACGCAGGTACAGTCAGTCAGGGACAGACTGACACTGGGCCTTGAACACGCAGGTACAGTAAGAGTCAGGGATAGACTGACAATGGGCCTTGGACAAGCAGGCTCAGTCAGTCAGGGATAGACTGACACTGGGCCTTGGACACACAGGCACAGTCAGTCAGGGATAGACTGACAATGGGCCTTGGACACGCAGGTACAGTCAGTCAGGGACAGACTGACACTGAGCCTTGGACACGCAGGCACAGTCAGTGAGGGATAGACTGACCCTGGGCCTTGGACACGCAGGTACAGTCAGTCAGGGATAGACTGAAACTGGGCCTTGGACACGCAGGCACAGTCAGTGAGGGATAGACTGACACTGGGCCTTGGACACGCAGGTACAGTCAGTCAGGGACAGACTGACACTGGGCCTTGGACACGCAGGTACAGTCAGTCAGGGACAGACTGACACTGGGCCTTTAACACGCAGGTACAGTAACACTCAGGGATAGACTGACAATGGGCCTTGGACACGCAGGCACAGTCAGTCAGGGATAGACTGACACTGGGCCTTGGACACCAGGTACAGTCAGTCAGGGACAGACTGACACTGGGCCTTGGATACGCAGGCACAGTCAGTCAGGGATAGACTGACAATGGGCCTTGGACACGCAGGTACAGTAACAGTCAGGGATAAACTGACACTGGGCCTTGGACACGCAGGTACAGTCAGTCAGGGATAGACTGACACTGGGCCTTGAACACGCAGGTACAGTAACAGTCAGGGATAGACTGACAATGGGCCTTGGACACGCAGGCACAGTCAGTCAGGGATAGACTGACACTGGGCCTTGGACACGCAGGTACAGTCAGTCAGGGACAGACTGTCACTGGGCCTTGGACACACAGGCACAGTCAGTCAGGGATAGACTGACACTGGGCCTTGGACACACAGGTACAGTCAGTCAGTCAGCCAGGGATAGACTGACACTGGGACTTGGACACACAGGCACAGCCAGTCAGGGATAGACTGACAATGGGCCTTGGACACGCAGGCACAGTCAGTCAGGGATAGACTGACACTGGACCTTGGACACACAGGTACAGTCAGTCAGTCAGTCAGGGATAGACTGACACTGGGCCTTGGACACGCAGGCACAGTCAGTCAGGGATAGACTGACACTGGGACTTGGACACACAGGCACAGTCAGTCAGGGATAGACTGACACAGGGACTTAGGCACACAGTTAGAGTTATAGGCGCTGATGTACGGACACTGGAATTTAGAGACACACCGGCAAAAAGACATGACAGATTGCCGCTAGAACTTAATGCAAACACTGGGCGTTGACACCAAAACGTAGGACACGAAATGGGACATTAGGGCATGGACAGAATGGCACTCACAATTACAAACACGGGGGCTGAAATGCATAAATACCCTGAAGCTCAGTCAGACTACTGGGGGAAAGTCATTGACCTCAGTATGTAGAACAAGGAATCATATCAAAAAGACACAGATAGAAGGATCTGGGCGCACACAAACAGTGACAGACACTCGCAGGTGCACCGACACTGGACTGAAGAGAATTAGGCACGTTGCAGACAGAGACAAAGGCATTAAAACTTAGAGAGATGGATTTGTGGGAAGAAAGACATTTATACACTGACACGTGAAGATAGAGGCATAGAAAGAGGGCACAAAGACGTGGATAAACTCGAACCGAAATTAGAGCTACACAGTGGAAGAAAAATGGATAGACTGGTACTAAAGTAGAGATACCAACACGAGGACAGAAATACACAGATGTCCCACACTGGGATTTAGGGACTCTGGCGTGTGGTAGCGAGGCACTAAGACACTGACACCATGAAGGCAGAAATGAGGACAGAGGACAAGCACACCGAGAAGGGGAGCTCATCCTCCTAAGCAGAGTCCACTCTTCACGAAACGCCACCCGAGGAGGGAGAACATAGCATTATCTTGTGCGGTGGCGGCAGAGGTAACGTGCGCTCTCTGTGATTTATAACATATACTCTGGGTGATGTGGAAAGAGGAGAAGCTGCGGGAAACGTGGCGCGCACTCTCGTGGTTTTTTAAGTGGTCAGTGACAGAGGCCAGGGATGGACACCTCAGGCCCCTGAGGCAGAATTGGAGCTGCGCAGTTGATCCCGCGCTCATCTGTTCTGTGACCCTGACGGCTCAGGCACTTGCCCTCTAAGTTTCCTCACACTGCACTGTCGTTAGATATCAGAGTACACGCTCCCCCCCCCCGGCCTTCGCAGCCAGACTGCGATGAGGAGGAGTCTCCTCGGCAGGAAGAGGGGCACCTCTCCCCGAGCAAAAATGCTTAGAGATCGTTTGTGAGAGTAGAGTGTTCTTACAGAGGACCAGCATCATCAACTGTAATGAAACTTAACTAAGAACACATGCTCACTGGGCCCTAAACAGTAACGTAGCGAGCTAGCCATTGGACCTAATCCAAGGGACAAAAATTGACCCCTGCCTTAAACCGGACAGTAAAATACAACCTTTAGCGGGATGAGGCGGACCCTTATACCGCTGTACCCTGGTTCCACTGCGCTTACTGGTTTATTGACAAAGCTTCTATTAGCCGGAAGATTTAAGACACACTGATGGAGTGTAAGGAGCCCCGGCGCGAGGGCGATCAGAAGGCAGGATTGCTCCCCACTCCCCCACTTTAGAGAGAGTAGGACAGCTTTCAGGCAGGAACGAGACATCTCGCCGGGCCTTCTCTGCCCGAGTCCACCGCTGGCTACTGCTGTTGACACCCGTGAGCTGCTTCTCACACACCTACAATGGTGTTGGTAAGGAAGTGGGGGCGGGGCTCTCGGCCTAAAGTATAGGGGCGATGCTCCGGTATCCGCCCACACAGCAATAAGCAACGCCGTGCATCACTGCAAGGCTCGCCAGTACGTGCACGGCAATGTTTAATGGAGTTGCTATGGAAACATGTTTTCAGTCTTGCCGACATTGCATGTCTCGTAGTTACAGGTTAACACTGTCCAAGTGCAAAAAATCGCCAATGTATCTTCACAATTCCAATTTCCTCCCCCCCCCCCCCCCCCCTTCTCGTGGCACAGCGAGAGGGCCTGGGGCTCTACATAAGCAGGGTAGAAAGGCCCCTCCGCTCCCTCGATGAGTAATGAACGACAGCCAAGGTTTGGGTGCAGTGGGTTCCTCACACCTGTGGTGCCTGCTGTCAGTGCACCTGCTCACTAAAAAGGGACATGCCCTTGCTCTCTCTTTTTGCCTCCCTTCGCTCCTTCTGCTCTTACCTATTTCCTTCTCCGTTTCCTTTTCTCGCTCTTTAAAATTTCCCGCTAATTGTCTTTCCATGTCTGCCCCATCTTTCCTACTCCAAACATCTCCTCTCTTTCTGACAGTTTTTATCTTCTTTTCCCTTCTCCTTTTATCCTCCTTTCTGTCACTCTCTTTCTCTCGCTCTATATTTTACCCCTACTTTCTATCTTTTATCATGCTTTTTCAATTTTTACCCTTTCTTTTCCACCTCCCCTCCTCTTTCGCAACATGTCCCTATGTTTTCCGAGCTGAAGGTAAGTGTGTGTGTGTGTTTTAAATTAATGTTTGGTGCGTGCATGTACGTTTGAATGTTGATGAGTGCTGTGAATAGATGTGCGTGCGTGTGTGTGTGAACGTGAGTTTGATTCCCGCTCGCCCCCTCCCTCCTAAAATTACCGGCCGCCACTGTCTACAAGCAGACTATACAGTCATGTTTATCAGCACATTACCCAAATCTTTTCAGGGCTGAATTTTTAAAGTAAGGTAAAAAGGTAATGAAAAATGTTTGTTAAACAAAATTTACATCTTTGTAGGAGTTTTCTAAATCACCAATGGCATTAGAGCTGGGAGCATGCAAACTTTTTATTCTACAGAAAACAACTACTTTTAATGTTTTACTCCAGTAACAAGTAGCGTGTATGGTCCGTAATATTGTGAATTGGGAGTCTATAACTTTATTGAGGGTTCATATTATACGTAATTAACTTGCAGATGTCAAATTTATCAGCTCAGCAGCATGTTTGTGATAAGAAGTTCAGCAATGGAGCCTGCCCCTTCCTATGGCTCATGTCCCTGAAGTGACGTCTTGTGTACCCCGTGTAGTAGGGAATCGATGCTATTATGTCCCGAGTTTCATGTAGAGAGTTACCTGCATTAGAATCCACTGGAAAGCATCTGCTGCCAGATAAGTGAGATAGGAATTCAAACAGATGGAAGCACTTTGTAGACAGCCTGGCTGCTTACCCTGGACTGCTTGTCGGCTGCTCGTGCTCTGAAGTGTATGCTGCCGGGAGCCTACCTAACCTTGGTGGAGCAGTCAGAGTATGATCGTGGTCCACACATGAGCAGTTATCTTTGCACCCATCTATGGCTGTCTCCAACCTAAAAAGATGCAAGGGTGCCACTTTCAAACCTTGCATTAGGGCCTTTGGCACTCTTGCCATGCCACCGTGTTCCACTCTCCTTGCCAATGTGCACAAAGCAATTCGAGAAAATGCCGACCTCTGTGGTGAGCAGTTTGATTTCTGCTACAGCAAAGAGTGCCTAGAAATAAAAAAACAAACAAACAAAAAACATATTGTTGACCCGTTGTCTTTTACAGATCAAGTTAAACAAACAAACTTGTGAAGCAGCCTTTGGAGCGATTGGCGCTCCCCACAATCACCTGACAGATACCCCTGTTGCCTTGACATCTCATGGTTATTTTATTGAAGCATCGGTGTCTTTCTTCCAGCACGCTTGACTATGCTTTGCCGTACAATGCCAGCGGAAGTAAATGAGACCCAATAAAGCACGCCATTTTGAACAGGTGCAATAATAATATATCACCTTTCATGAGCACCTACAAGGGCTAAGTGATGAGAATTTATTTTGTTGCAGGGCTGAACCTTATGAACTCTGGTTAAATATCCGTGTTTTTTATTTCTAAACATGAAAAAACGTGGCTTAAACGTTATATACAGGAAGAGAGAAACATCGTAATAAATTTCACTTCCCTATCTCGCGACCTCTCCCCAGGTTCAACGATGATGACTAGACTATAACCCAGTGTACATCTGCAATGATACTATATACGTGGCTTCAGGCCGATCGCAGCTTGTCGGTAAAAACTCTCTGGTGACGTGAAAGTGGATGCTGCGCAACGCACGAACTACCAGTGCCTTTGATTTCTAGATATTGGCAAAAGTTGTGGTCAGAACTTCATGGATTCACCGAGGGGGTCTTTATTTCCAGCACCATTTATAGAGTACAGCAATGTAATACTGGTGCAGCATCTCCAATACAGTGTACAGAATTAAAACAGTTTAAGAAGCAACGAAATCAATAATAAAGAATAAAGAAGGAGGAACATTTATGGTTAACAGGAGCTAAGAATTGCATACCTGCTCATGTCTTGGTACCAGTCTCATTGTGCCAGTTTCAATGCAGTTTCTACACTTTACAGCACAACTAGACAGATTTCAGTGTAACCTTTGATATCCCACTGCAGCTTTGCATATTCCATAATAACTTTGCATATTCACTTCAGTTTTACTCTTTCCACTGCAACTTTAGACATTTTACTGCAACCTAGGATATTTTAGTCACTGATGGAAATTGAACTATATCACTCAAGATCCCACTGTATCCCAAATCTGGTGATGAGACTAGGGGCCAGATTTATCATGGTATTGCATTGCCTTTGCTTCATGCAAGGTGTCGTAAGGGCAACCCAATCCTTAAGTCAGTTTTACCAAGCAATGCAGGGTCACCTTGCATGGTCCCATGTTGCTTGGTAAATTTTGAGTATGCCTTTCGTTACTCTACCATGGGAAGGTGTCCCATGGGTGGTACGTGGGTGTTTAAATGAATCCACCCATAGATTTTGGTGCATTCCCAGATTTGCTAAAATAGTTAAACCGGGGAATGTGTTAAAGTTAAAATGGAACTCCTCCCAGGGGAGGTTCAACAAGTAGAAATACCTTTATTTCTCCTCGTTGTTTCCTCTTTCTAAGAGCCATATTTATGAAAGGGTTCTGTCACTTTTGCACCACGCAATGGAGTGCAAAAACAACGTAATCCTTAAAATGTAGTTTATCAAGCCATGCAAGGCCACCTTTCATGGCACTGAGTGGCTTGATAAATCCGGAGAAGCGCAATTTAGCACAAATCACCTAGTTTAATTACTCTGCCCCAGGGAGCATTCCATGGCTGTTGCCTGGGTCTTCCCACGCAAGACCAATGGATTTTGATGGATTTCCAGATTTACCTTTAGTGTTAGACCTGGGAATACGCCAACACTTCCACACCTCTCCAGGTGAGGCACAACTAGGAGAAATATCTTTATTTTTCCTTATTAAGGTGTCCTTTCCTGCACAAAAACAATCCTGTATAAAGCACAGGCATCCTTGCACCCTGGTGCAAGAGTGCTTGAGTTGGCACTAGGCAGCCATAAATGCGCCAGCACTGGGAAAAGGCAGAAATGCGCTGTATTATTTTAAAAACAGCACATTCCTGCCCTTTCCCTCTCACACAATGCAGCAAGATGACTCAGTGCATGACAATTTCATAAACGTATGCCACAGTGTGTTACATTCTGTAGCACATTTAGGAAGAAGTAAATGCCTCTGAGGATTGTTTTTGTGCAGAAAGGGGCTCCTTCCTACAGAAAACAATCCTGCCTTCAGTGCAGGCACACTTACACCATGGTAAAAGGGAGATTGAACTGACTTAAAGCAGCACAACGTGCCCGGCACAAGGAGAGGACAGGAATGTGGCATATAATGTTAAATATGGCGCATTCTTGCCCTTTCAAGCAGTGCAGCGAGGTGTCCTGCTGCCTTGCTGTGCATGAAAGTATAATAATTCTAGCCCTCGGTGCTTATGCTGCAATTTGCAGGAACCATTCAATTTTATAATTTAGATTTTTACATTTTAGCTTTACTGGTTTATATTTTGCTTGACATACATTTAAGTCTTTAAGATTGACATCTTTTTCACGCTTCTATCCTAATTTTAAACAGGCAGAATCCAATAAAATACAACAGAACACATACATTCATTACCTGAAACTGTGAAACAATTGTTCCATGCTTACTAACAGTCAATAATTCATTTTCGACATCAAATAAACAGTTAACATCAGTTTATTGCACCGTGAAATGCAGATGTTTGTGTGAGCTTAAAAGTACATTTTACCATGACGTTCATCTATGAACTAAGCGCTGGTCCCGCGCATATCCTGCCACATTAAAAAGAGCAGGCAGCAAAATACGACACGTTATCTGCCAGGGATTGCCTGCACTTGTTTAACTAACATTGCCTCCGCCGTTTCTGCCTGCAACTGCAGGTCCTTCTGTGACCAGCTCGGTCTCTGTCTCTCCCTGGCCTGGCGCAAGATCCGCCCTGGCTATGCCCGGGACTGTCTCTTCTGAAGCAGTCACCCGCTTCTTTGTACGGCTACCTCTGCTGCTTTCATCACCCGTGCCCCAGCCTGTCACGTGCGCCCTTGGAGCTCTCCTGGTGCGGATGCGCAGGGCTTCCTTCTCTTGCAGCTGACATGGTGCTGTGGGTGGTCTGTGCTGCTCCAGTCCATGCACGCTCGTGTCGCTGACGTCTGCGCCCTGTCTGGTGACAGCTGGGCCTGCCCTCGCACTCCGAGCAGGTACCCTTGGCGAAGCTAGCTTTCAATGGGTCAGCGCCTACTTAGGGGCCACCTGGCATCTTATTGTCAAAGTAGGAGTCACATGTCGGAGTTCAATGCGTGGGGCCACGCACGGGAGACTGATTGGGAGACGGGGAGCAGAGTGTTCCTGCCCCACGTGTTCAACATTGAAACTGTTTACTGACCCGGGTTTCACTCCCACGCCATGCATTTGGCTCCACCCCAAGCAGTTTGTACTATGTGCACATTTCATTGTTAATTTATGCGTAGCTTGCTTACACATGTGACTCTGACTTTGACATGTCACTGCAGGTCCACACAGCCGCTTTAATGTGAGCTATTTTTGAATGGCTGTGCAAATGCACAGGTTGACTCGTTCCTCTCATCTGTCTTATATTTTTTTAATGGTTGAAATACAGTTAAGTACGGGCCACTGGAATTTTGCAACGGAGAGAGGGCCACATTATGTGGCATGGTTGATTAAATTGTGTGGCAAGAAAAACATCTTATGTGGCCTTCTGCAGCACATTCTGTAATGGTGTTACTTAATTATTTTGTCATATGTACACGTTAAAACAGTCTTAGGCAAAGAGCTTGCCTCAGTAGTACACTTTTAACACCCGAATACAGCAATAAACAACTGAAAGTCAACCTTTTGTTGGTATGTAGCAACTGTTGAACCGCTTGAGTTATAAACATATTTTTTTGTTAAAATCTGCAAATTATGCAGTAGATGATGGACTATCTGGCAAATGAGGCATATCCCTAATTTTTTGCAAAAACACCACGGCCGGAGAATCATACAATTCCAGTGGCCCTGGTTATATGCCTGTGCTTGGTTTGTGGCAGATGATGTACTGGTTTAGTGTCAAAGTACTGTGTTTGATATGTTACCATTGATTACATTTTAATGTATCTTACTGTTGAGTGGAATGCATAAATAAATGGATTGTAACCAACTGAATGTTGCGTCAATCTATTTCGGTTTCATTCCACAAAATGTCTGCAACACATGCATTAACATTTCATGGGTTCACAAGGGTATATTTGTTTAACAAATTTCACATGAAGTAACTTGCACGGCCTTGAGGCTGGGACGTGTCCTTTATGGCGGTCCAGGAACCATCGTCTCCACTGACAGAGTGTGTAACAACTTCTGCAAAGTAACCATACTTGGAATGCTGCTTTCCGTTATGTCTGCAACTATAATGGACGAGTCTCCATTTGTCTCTCTTTAGCATTGTGCACACGAACCATGTTTCAGCCTGTTCTCACATATTCCTCCTGAAATCACTGAAACAATAAGGCTCCACATCTACCAGTCAAAACCAGGCGTTCCATCAGCCCATAGAAGCATCTAGGTTTCTAAGTAAACAAGCATCGACAAAGCCAATAGGTGTGGCCTTGGATGTCAGCCTTTTCACTTTGTCAATTGGTTGTTTCAGTTTGTCATGTTTTTGTTTCTCAAAACGTTATTGTTGCGGAAGTTGCCATGACCTCATCATTCTAAAAAACATTGGCTAAATGCAGAAATATTAAATTGATCTAAAAAGGCACACATTGTCATACTTGTCCCTGGTACCCAAGGGAACTGCTTTTTGTGTGGATGTGCTCCTTGTGAAAGGGCAAAGTGTCATCACTCACATTAAAGTTACACAATGGCTGAGGTGGTCTGATCCATTGCTCCATCCTGTAGTGGGCAGAGAAAAAAATGGACTGATGCAATAACAATTCAGTGCAAGAAGAGAGCCTCCTGAAAGCCCCTAGAATTAAGTATATTATTATTCTATATATATAATTAATACAGTCAAAAGGTCTTGGCTACGCCAGACCTAAAACATGATGAATTTCTTTCCTGGACAAATAGCAGAGTGGTGGAACATAAAATGATGCATTTTCTGTAAGCTCTAGATCATTTTTGTTCAACCTGCATTAGTCTTTCGGCAGCTTCCTTTGACTAGTGCCTTGGGACTGGTTAGAGGCCCTTGCAAGCATTATCTTACTTTAACACAAAATAATGCAATTCTGCAAAACATGGAGAGGGGTTCCAGCAGTTCTGATATCTCACTTAAATACTCAGACTTCTAACTGAGCTTGGGGTCCCCTGAAGGGTGAAGACTGTATTTGTGACACAGGGACTTGATGGTCCTCTATTATCCCCCTGTAATGTTTTCTTAACAGTAGAAGATGATCGCAAAAATTAGGTGATAGGTTTGAGAATGCCAGCTATTCATTGACTTTAGAGGAGTGAGATAGCTTGTAGTGTTGGGGGACCTTAGTTGGTAATCACATACAACAATTTGAATTTATTTTATAACTTGGTGTGTTGGATCTCGTGTGGAAGGTTGTTTTTTCTCCTTAGACTACATGTATGTGTGCATGTATGTATATGGTATTTATTTAGTGTGAAGCTAAGCAAAAGGCATCATCATCATAGATAATAATATGGTCAATGAGTAAGAAGAAATAGAGCTGCAGTAAGGATGGTTAATGCATAGGGATGTAATATTCTTTAAATAAATGAGTCTTCAATTATTTTCTAAATTGAAGCAACATTTGGGTGGTCCAATGGATATGGGAATGCTGTTGCCAAGACCCTGGGTGCATAGAGGTAAAGAGTCTGCCTTGTTTTTTTTACACTTCTTAGTCTTAAGTCAGATGGTGTCCTGGTGTGCCGATATCCACCAGAGATGGTGAGCTTTTCTGCAATATAAGCAGGGTCGTGATAGCATTGTAAATTATGCAAATGGATTTGAAGATGAAGTAGCCCAGCAAATGGGGGCCAATGAAGTTCCATTAAGATAGGGGTCATGTGATCATATGTCTTCTGGCTATGAATGAGGCATACAACAACATGTAGAATGCCTCAAAGAGGTGCTCTTGTGGTGTCTGGAAGGCCAAGAAGTAGGGCATTGCTACTATCCAGATGCCAGAGTATGAGGGCTTGAACAGCAGTTCTGACGTCGTTTTCTCAAAGAGATGGTTTGACTTTCTTTAAAATAAACATCAGACACCAGGTTGTCTTTGGTTTGCAAGGTGTTCCTTAAGGGTAAGGTTGGTGTCCAGGGTGAATCCCAGTGGCTTTTAATTCAGTGAAAGTTGGGGTTTGAAGCCATCAAGTTTCATGTCATAGAGCCTGATCTGTAGTGTATCATATTTATTGTTCTTGGTAAATACTAAGAATTATTTCTTGGTTGGGGCAAGCTTCAAGTAGATGCTGAAAATCCAGGTCTGAATAATGTGCATGCAGTATTTGAGAAATTGGATGTCAGAAGCAGAGACGCCTCAAAATAAAGTTGTTTATTATTGGCATATAGATGAATCTTGATGCTGCTATCTGTGAGCAGAGCACCGATCAACTCTATATACAGGTAGAAGACGAGAGACGAGAGTATGGAGTCCACTTCACAGGTGAAAGGGGTCATTTGTGACCTTAACATGCCCTTGTGAAGAAACTGGCTTTGGCTGGAAAGGTAGTAAGAAATCCTGTGAAGCACATTGTCGATAAATCACATTTGAGACCCCAGGGTGCATATGAGAGTGGAATGGCCGACTGTGTTGAAGGCAGCAAAGATGTCCAGCAAAATCAGGAGGCAGGGGATATCTTCATCTGTGTTCAAAAGGGCATTGTCTATGATGTGCAATATACTGGATTCTGTGCTGCAGTATGATCTGAAGCCAGAATGGTAGTTCTGCAGGAGTTGGTTTGCCCTGGTGTGGTCTTGGAGTTGAACATAGACTACATATATTCTGAATAGAGGTCTCTTGGATTTGCTTATTTCTCTGTCTTTCTCCCTCATTTGTTGCATCATACTTGGTCATTCAGAACTAGAGAGAACAGCTTCCACTCTTCTACTGTCAAAATATTGATCCATTTTCTATTTTTCTCTCTTATGTTAGTTCGGGTGTGGGCCAGCAGTTGTAGGTGAATGGAGGCCACTTTGATTTATTCTGGGGTGGCTTCATATTACAAACCATGCTAGTTTTATTTGCATGTAGCACACCTAGCAGCAGTCCCTGCAGGTTTACCACAACATGGTACGAATATGGATCATGCAGGAAAGAGGCAAATAGGCGATACAACTTACTTTTATAAATGAAACACAAAAAACATAATAGGTTGGAAAATGAAAACGAAATATAAGCATAGACGATCCTGTCACAGTCTCTTGAATAGTATGTAAGACAAATAGTGATGGCAAGAACGTTTGTTGCACTGCACAACTTTGCTTAGCCCCTTAGGCAGCCTATTTGGCTGTTACAAAATGCTTTTGTGTAGTCCAGAGAACACTTAGCTCTAGGTCATGTTTTCCTTTCTGTGAGGTGGGTTGGATCACCAGCAGCACACATGAAAGTGGGACTCTCTGCATTTACAGAGGTAAATAGGAAGCTGTTGACAAGAGCAAAGAGAACTTTAGCATTGTAAACCTAAGGCAGTCCAGCAGGCTGAATGTTGTTGAGGACAAATAAATGTGTTCTCATTTTCTGAAATGTTAAGCTCACAAGAGCCCTTCAGAATAGGAGTAGCTGTAAGGTAATCATTCCTTCAAAAGCCAACATACACATTTCCTCCAGTTTGTGACTGTCTGTCAACCCACATCATGTGAACCAGCAAATCGTCATGAACAACCACAAATCATGAATCAAGAATCAGTAAAGGTTTGCAGATGTGAGAAAAATAGTTTTTCGTATTTTTTCATTTCCACAAAACATTACCCTGTGCAAAATAGGAATCTAGATTTGCAGCAGTGGATTGTTAAGTGAAACATTTTTCCTGTCACAGTCAGTTTTTACCATTTGTATATCGCTTGAGAATATCCGAGCCACCATAAAGATTGCGAGCATATGCATAATTCGAGTTGTGCCCACTTCTCCTTAATCTTCTCCTTTCATAGCCAACTCACTACATTGGCTTCCACATGCAAACCCTTTTGCATTATGCGAACAAGGCCATTATGGGATTAAATATCCCTAAAGTTTGGTTAACTTCAGAATCTGATTAGCAAGGGGTACAGTGCAACATTCGGAATATGGCACAAATATGTGGAAGTAGAGACCCCCCCATCACCTTAACCAGCTCTACAGAGCT
Organism: Pleurodeles waltl; assembly: GCF_031143425.1. Classification (NCBI taxonomy): domain Eukaryota; kingdom Metazoa; phylum Chordata; class Amphibia; order Caudata; family Salamandridae; genus Pleurodeles; species Pleurodeles waltl. Next base: position 33,658 of record NW_027150314.1, read on the forward strand.
TCTCACTACCTCAACCTGACCATTATATCAACCATGGCATTACCTCCACTGGGATATTGGACTAAAATTACTTGGACCGGAGTTGAAATAGCAGCCTTACTTGGTTAAATAAAAGGCAGGTGCTGATCAATGAAGCAGTCGGTCACTGTAATGCTATTGAGGCTGTGGTAACTATGGAATTTAGAATAGTGTTACCACCTGCCAATAATTATCTAAAACAACAACGGTACTGATGTGAGAGCTCGCTGAAACAGAACGTAATTTGATGTACCAAGTTTGTTTAGTAATTATCATATTTTGTGGGGAGATATATTTATTTTACCTATATATGAAGCTATGCAACAGTCTAATGTTTTATGTGCAAAACTAGCCATAAACCATATCACCATAAAACAAAGAATACTTTTCCAAGCAGAATAAGCAAAACCTATGCATATAAACAACGACTCAAATGTCTTTACTTAGAGAAGGACAAAAATAAAACAGACAAGGCAATGGAGGAGAAGGTAAGGGAACGAAAGGTCAGCAAATTTATCCGAGGGGCTGGTAGCAGATCTCGAGCAAACGCTCGTAGGTATTAAAAAATACATTAGTCATAAAGTTCCAAGTATAGGCCCAGCACATTGATGAACAGCCCTTCGCTTTACAAGATGCGGAAGGACATTATTTTAGAAGGAGCTAGAGGTGACATTTCCATTATCCAGCTGGCATGTTCATTATGGCATCAAATCATCTCTTGTGCCCTACTGATAACATTATGTTAGAACACAACTCTATATCCGCTATATGCTTAACATGCAAATTACATTTCTAATGTGGAGACTAGGATGTGTACCGCCCCCGTCGCCCTGACCAAGGTGGGAGATGGCACTGATCTGCACATTCCTTGACAGCCTTAAAGGTTACCGATGTAAGGAGGTGATCGAGGATGCTGAGAGGTTATTACTATTTAGGGTAAGGAAATTCCTGTTTGTAAGTGGAAAATACATGTTTTTGGCATTAGTAGCCACATGTCTAATGGGAGTGACACGTTTTTGAGGAAAAGTGTTTTTGTTACCGTTCTTCCTTAAATAAAGCTCTTGAAAGCAGAGGCATTTCAAAAAGTGTTAAACATTTATACTATAGACGAACCATTAACCGAGTGGCTGTTTTTGTTCATAGGTCACCTCGTGGCCTAAGTTTACCAAAACCTATTTATTGGGGCCAGATCCAGAGCCTGTCCTCTGTTTTGGTATCTGAGCTGCGGAGGGAACATAAATCAGCCTTGGACAGTATGCTCAAAACAGCTCCGTTCCCCTCTTCTCGCGTTATTGCTGCCATTCCACGCATCTCTCTCTGCCTTCTCTCCTCTCGCTGTTCTCACTCTCCTCCTGCTTACTCTCTACGTTCCGTCTCCCTCCATCTTTCTCTTTCTTGAAGCCTCCCCTTGTCTGCTACATTTAACCTCTGGGAGCTGGGGGAAAGTGACAGAGACTTCAGGAGTGCCCCTGGACTTTCAAAATCGTCCTCCAGGGGTTCCAGCTCACTGGGGAAATGCAGAGTGGAGTAAAAGGACAGGCTCCCCTGGTGCTGAGACCTAGTTTGGTATATCTGCAATTCACATGATGCCAGTGATTCCCAAATTGTACTCTTGTACATATTTTTTCAGTCTCACATGTCTTTTAACTCTTCCAGTGGATTCTTTTCTGGGTTTTGTGAGAGGTTTTCTACTCCTGTACTAGTGCTCAGACTGACAGAAATACACTCTTCCCCCGATCAGCTGGTCAAGACGGTATTCAGGGCCGTACCTTTTTTTGTGTGTACATAGCTAGTCTTTCTCTTGTGCACATTGCAGGGCATTTTATATTGTGATTTTTTTCTCCCAGGAGCACACAGAGAACATTTTCAAACAAAATCATGAAAGCAATTCCTATTTCTGAGTTGCCTCTGGATGTCACTAAGTCTTCTATGACTTGAAAGGATCTTCCTTTCACATTTTCAGATCAAGAGAACCTGAAAAGGAATACAAACTAATGAGATGTGACTACTTCCTTCACAAAATGTGTTCAATAGTTCTTGCAGTGTGTGTTTTTAGAAAACTACTGATAATAACCCAACACAAAGGTTCAGTTCAGTGTATTTCACCCTCTGTTGACACAGTAATCTATTATTGCATGTTAGGGGTAGAATTTCCAGCCGTTCCTAGAACGACACAAAGTGGCATATCTACAAGAAAGTGGCAGATCAGCTCTGATCTGCCACTTTCCTTATGTCTCTCTGCGTCCCCTAACGTTACCATGTAAGTGCTGTATTTACTATATAGTGCACCATGGTGCATGTTAGCACAATAGTGTCATACTTTATGATGCTATTATGACACTTTGCTGGATTAGCGCCATGAATTATGACACTAGTCCAGCAAAGCTCAGGGAGGCCCAAAGGTTATTATTATGGGAGTGGCAATTTAAAACCTGCCCTGAGCAGGTGTTAAAAATGACAGAAAAAAATTGTAGTGAAATCTCGTAAATTTCACTATGCCATTTTTTGGGCCTCCCTGTGTGTGTACTTGGCACATGGATAATGTGGCACAAGGGATTAAACAGTGGCGCAACTTGTAAATATGGCGCACAGTGGAGGCCTCCTTAACGGCTCCTTAATGCCACCTTAGTGTAAACAAATGATGCTAGGGCGGTGAAAGGAGGTGCAAGGGGCTTGAAATATGCCCCAATGAGAGCATGTGCCACTAGCTCAGGTGAGCAGCACTGTGCTCATAAGCATCAGATCTTTCCCCATTCCCAGAGGAGGGGACTGCAAAGCACGATTGTGCCAATGCAAAACCTTATACTGGCCCTGCTTGTTATTCTGATGATTTCCGTTGATATAAACACACATGTAGCATTAGAAAACATACAAAATCAGATTGTAAAATAGCAAGTGAACAAATAAAGTTTTATTTAAAAAAAAAACAGGGAATGTCCATGATCGAGCTTTTCTCTGCCCCTTTGGCTTCTTTTCTTTTCTTCTCATGTACTGTTTTGCATTGTTAGCTGCAGGCCTAGCTCCAGAATACTGGGATTAGGAGGGCTGTGAAGAAGCCCATGGGGACCATGGAGGTAGATAGGGAAAATGAGCAAAAGTCATCAAATGCTGTTTGGACATCTGCTGTCTAAACTCTGACCTCTGCCTAATATGGCTGTGTCTAAGACGTGAAAGTAAAATCTCTTTTGCAATGTTGCTACTAGTGGGTACGACCTGTGGTGATACCGAGTGCCCATTTTCTGTCTTTCGCCTTATATTTCTTTCTAATTGGAGTTTGCATTCTCCGTCTTTATTTGTGGTGGATATTGTAGTATATACTGCTGTTCATGCATGTGATAATACCAGCTTTCTTCTTCACTAAACTCAAAACTACAGCACACTAGTAAGAAGGTTTTGTGGGACCCTAGGGAAAAGTACTTTCAGGGTCTCGTTCTTGATTCGCTCTGAAAATGCTTTTCAGCATCTATAACAGATGTTTTATTTTAATATATATTGCATTGTCATTTCAAACATTTTGAGTATTTAAATGAATGTCTACACAGGGTTAAGTGCAGTGACCTGACAAATGGAGTGGGAGAGATGGGCTTTGTCTAAGGAATGTAGGAGGAAACTGGTGAATGATTGGTGTTAGTGCATACAATGGCTGAACCACAATTGTATTTAAACACAATTTTACATGGATTTGTAGTTTCTTTCCAGCAACTAATTATGAAAAGTCATGGTGCATTTAAAGCATTTGGCACAGTAAGAGTGATCGTTCCCTGGCACTGAATGAGGAAAAACACAAAAGAGAACGACTTTAAAATGTACTCAGATATAGGGTTACTTTATAACAGGTTGATGTCTATAAAAATGGGTATAAGCTGTAACAAATTCAGCCACTTATTGAACAAAAAAAGAATTGAAGTATTCCCTAACCTGTGAATAGCTGTGACCAAGGACTTTCAGCCTGTCAGAAATGCCACGTGTAATGAGTCCTTACCATTAGTCAACGATTGATAATGTATTGTAGCACTTCTGTAGTATTTTCAGTACCTCTTGTTGAGGTGTCAAAGTACTTCCCAAGTGAATGATTAGTTAGGACCCAACCTTGTAGCAAATCCACATGGAAGGGTGTTGATTGTAGCATGATATAACGTGTAGTGTATTCATGTTGTGTGTAAGAGCCCTAAGAATGTGCTCCACACATGTCACAGCAGCATGAAAAAACACCCCACACAGGCAGTGGTATACAAAAACTGAACATGACACAGAAAAATAGTCCAACCCTTGGGGCACACTGTTGCATCACCAGTAAAACACTTTATGGTGTCTGTCCAGTTGTTAGAGGAGCTCGACATCTGAAGGCCCTGCAAGACTACCAGTAAAATGCTTGTAGAGTCACCCAATAGTGACAGGAGCCTGACCAAAGGAGGTGCTTTTACACCCACCAATGGAAGACTTTATGGAGTCCACCAAAGACCTTTAGAAGTCCAAACTGCATGATGGCACATTTAGGCCATGATAGCATAATGAATACTTATTGTGGTGAAGGCTTAGTTGCATGCACTCATCTATTGCATCTAGACAAATCACACATCTAGAAACATAAGCATGAGAGTAGCCAAACTTATTGGTCTTGCCAATGTTTATTAACAGCACCGAATAAATTAGAAAAAATGAAAATGCGGTGAATACTTTGAATTGAATGTTTTAATTCTGAGAATAAGAGACTTTCAATTAAACATTTCTAAGGTCTGTGGAATGGGTAATGGTCTTCTAGGTGTCTC
>NW_027150315.1:0-38284 GCF_031143425.1 Pleurodeles waltl
AGTTCCTCTGCATCTCTCTCTTCACCTTCTGCCAAGGAATCGACTGCTGACCGCGCTGGAAGCCTGCAAAACTGCAACAAAGTAGCAACGACGACTACTGTGACCTTGTAACGCTGATCCTGCCGCCTTCTCGACTGTTTTCCTGGTGGTGCATGCTGTGGGGGTAGTCTGCCTCCTCTCTGCACTAGAAGCTCCAAAGAAATCTCCCGTGGGTCGACGGAATCTTCCCCCTGCAACCGCAGGCACCAAAGAACTGCATCACCGGTCCTCTGGGTCTCCTCTCAGCACAACGAGCGAGGTCCCTTGAACACAGCAACTCTGTCCAAGTGACTCACACAGTCCAGTGACTCTTCAGTCCAAGTTTGGTGGAGGTAAGTCCTTGCCTCCCCACGCTAGGCTGCATTGCTGGGAACCACGTGTTTTGCAGCTACTCCGGCTCCTGTGCACTCTTCGAGGATTTCCTTTTTCCACAGCCAAGCCTGGGTCCACGGCACTCTAACCTGCATTGCACAACCTCCTGAGTTGTCCTCCGGCGTTGTGGGACTCTCTTGTGCAACTTTTTGTGAGCACCGATTCACTCCACTTCGTAGTGCCTGGTCCGGCACTTCTACGGGTGCTGCTTGCTTCTGAGTGGGCTCTTTGTCTTGCTGGATGCCCCACCTGTCCCCTCGCGCAATTGGTGACATCCTGGTCCCTCCTGGGCCACAGCAGCATCCAAAAACCCTAACAGCGAGCTTTGCAGCTAGCAAGGCTTGTTGGCAGTCGTTCCGCAGGAAAATACTTCTGCACAACTCTTCACAACGTGGGACATCCATCCTCCAAAGGGGAAGTTTCAAGCCCTTGTCGTTCTTGCAGAATCCTCAGCTTCTACCATCCAGTGGCAGCTTCTTTGCACCCACAGCTGGCATTTCCTGGGCATCTGCCCACTCTCAACTTGATCGTTACTTTTGGACTTGGTCCCCTTGTTCCACAGGTACTCTCGTCTGGAAATCCATTGTTGTTGCATTGCTGGTGTTGGTCTTTCCTGCAGAATTCCCCTATCACGACTTCTGTGCTCTTTGGGAAACTTAGGTGCACTTTGCACCCACTTTTCAGGGTCTTGGGGTGGGCTATTTTTCTAACCCTCACTGTTTTCTTACAGTCCCAGCGACCCTCTACAAGGTCACATAGGTTTGGGGTCCATTCGTGGTTCGCATTCCACTTCTAGGGTATATGGTTTTTGTTGCCCCTATCCCTATGTATCCCCATTGCATCCTATTGTGACTTTACATTGTTTGCACTGTTTCTTATTGCTATTACTGCATATTTTGGTATTGTGTACTTATATCTTCTGTATATTTGCTATCCTCATACTGAGGGTACTCAATGAGATACTTTGGCATATTGTCATAAAAATAAAGTACCTTTATTTTTAGTATATCTGTGTATTGTGTTTTCTTATGATATTGTGAAAGTGACACTAGTGGTACTGTAGGAGCTTCACTCGTCTCCTAGTTCAGCCTAAGCTGCTCTGCTAATCTACCATTTTCTATCAGCCTAAGCTGCTAGACACCCCTATACACTAATAAGGGATACCTGGGCCTGGTGCAAGGTGTAAGTACCCCTTGGTACTCACTACAAGCCAGTCCAGCCTCCTACATTGGTTGTGCAGCGGTGTGATAAGTACTTTGCAACTACTTACCACTTTTGTCATTGTACATTTCATAAGAGAAAAATATACAAAACAAGTTCAGTGTATGTACACCTAACCAAAAAGTTTTGCTTTTCTTCTCTCACGTCTTTGCTAAGTGCTGAAAAGTACCTCTAAAACTTTCTTAAAGTTTAAAAAGTTTTTTTTCTGTCTTTTAAAAAGTTCTGAAAAACTTTTTCTCACTTTTTCTATCCCTTAAACACTTTCTAAAATGTCTGGTACAGGCCAAACTGTTGATCTGTCCAAACTTGCTTATGATCACCTTAGCTGGAAAGGAGCAAGGAGTCTCTGCATTGAAAGAGGTTTAGGGGTAGGGAAGAATCCCTGTAGAGAATTATTGGTTAATATGCTCATTGAACAAGATAAGACCAGAGTTGGCACTTCTTTTGAGAAATTAGCTGATGGTTCCCAATCTGACCCTGGGGCACCCCTAGCACAATATTTAGAAGGGAATCTTTCCAACCTGCCTATTAGCAGACCACCTAGCATAGCTAGTACTGATGTGAATTCACACCACAGTAATAGTGTTACCTCACATCACAGTAAGAGTGTTCCTTCTCATCATAGTGGGAGTGTTACTTCTGTTAGCCAGGTTGTTAGAGTGCCATCTGTTAGGGTCAGGTCTCCTTCTGTTCATTCTCACCATACTTCTGTTTCAAAGCATGCCTCACCCACCCACCTTGATGACAGAGTGTTAGAAAGGGAACTCAACAGATTGACAGTGGAAGAATCCAGGCTGAAGCTCAAGAAGCAACAGCTGGATTTAGATAGGCAGTACTTAGAGATAGAAAGAGAAAGACAGAAATTGGGGTGTGAACCCCATGGTGGCAGCAGCAGTATTCCCAATAGTAATCCTGCAAGAGAGCATGATTCTAGGAATCTGCACAAGATAGTTCCCCCTTACAAGGAGGGGGATGACATTAACAAGTGGTTTGCTGCACTTGAGAGGGCCTGTGTTGTACAGGAGGTCCCTCAAAGGCAGTGGGCTGCTATCCTATGGCTATCTTTCAGTGGAAAAGGTAGGGATAGGCTCCTTACTGTTAAGGAAAGTGATGCCAATGATTTTACAGTTCTTAAGAATGCACTCCTAGATGGTTATGGCTTAACCACTGAACAGTACATGATCAAGTTTAGAGAAACCAAAAAGGAGTCTACTCAAGACTGGGTAGACTTTGTTGTCCATTCAGTGAAGGCCTTGGAGGGGTGGTTACATGGCAGTAAAGTTTCTGACTATGAAAGCCTGTATAACTTAATCCTAAGAGAGCATATTCTTAATAATTGTGTGTCTGATTTGTTACACCAGTACCTGGTAGACTCTGATCTGACCTCTCCCCAAGAATTGGGAAAGAAGGCAGACAAATGGGTCAGAACAAGGGTGAACAGAACAGTTCATACAGGGGGTGACAAAGATGGCAAGAAGAAGGATGGTAAGTCTTCTGACAAGGGTGGGGACAAATCTAAAAATGAGTCTTCATCAGGCCCACAAAAACACTCTGGTGGGGGTGGTGGGCCCAAATCCTCTTCAAATCAAAACAAAGAAAAGAAACCATGGTGCTATATATGTAAAATAAAAGGCCATTGGACAACAGATCCCAGTTGTCTAAAGAAAAGCACCAAGCCTCCTACCACTACAACCCCTGCTGCTACACCTAGTGCCCCTAGTAATAGCAGTGGTGGTGGGAGGAAACCTACTAATAGCCAATCCAAAGGAGTAGCTGGGCTCACTTTTGGGAATTTAGTTGGGGTTGGTCTGATTAGGGAGACCACAGAGGCTGTGTTAGTCTCTGAGGGGGCTATTGATTTAGCCACCTTGGTTGCTTGTCCCCTTAACATGGATAAGTACAAGCAACTACCCCTAATAAAAGGTGTTGAGGTTCAGGCCTACAGGGACACAGGTGCCAGTGTTACAATGGTAATAGAGAAACTGGTCCACTCTGAACAACACCTACTTGGTCACCAGTACCAAGTAACCGATGCTCATAACAACACTCTTAGCCACCCAATGGCTGTTGTGAATCTCAACTGGGGGGGGGGGGTTACTGGTCCAAAGAAAGTTGTAGTTGCCTCAGATTTACCTGTAGACTGTCTATTAGGGAATGATTTAGAGACATCAACTTGGGCAGAAGTGGAGTTGGAGGCTCATGCAGCAATGCTGGGCATTCCAGGGCATATTTTTGCTTTAACCAGGGCTCAGGCCAAAAAGCAAAAAGGACAGGGTGACTTGGATCCTGGAAGAATGGACCACGTGCTCCCTAAAGCTAGGGTTAGTAAAGGTAAAACACCACCTACTATCCCTCCCTCTACAATGGATTCTACTTCTGAAGAAGAACAATTTCCACCGTGTGCAGAACCTACACCAGAGGAGCTGGAAGCAGACACTGTTGAGCTTTTGGGTGAAGGGGGGCCTGCCAGTGAGGAGCTGAGTGTGGCACAGCATACCTGTCCCACACTAGAGGGCCTAAGGCAGCAAGCTGTCAAACAAGCAAATGGGGATGTCAGTGACTCTCACAGAGTTTACTGGGAGGATACCCTTTTGTACACTGAAGCAAGGGATCCAAAACCTGGAACTGCCAGGAGATTGGTGATTCCTCAGGAGTACAGAAAGTTCCTCCTAACTCTAGCCCACGAAATTCCCTTAGCTGGACATTTGGGGCAAATGAAAACTTGGGACAGGCTTGTTCCCTTGTTTCATTGGCCTAGAATGTCAAAGGACACAAAGGAATTTTGTAAGTCCTGTGAAACCTGTCAAGCCAGTGGCAAGACAGGTGGCACTCCAAAGGCACCCCTTATTCCACTGCCTGTGGTTGGGGTTCCCTTTGAAGGGGTAGGGGTAGACATAGTTGGCCCCCTTGACCCTCCTTCTGCTTCAGGCAATAGGTTTATCTTGGTGGTAGTGGACCATGCAACCAGATATCCTGAAGCAATTCCTCTAAGGACCACTACAGCTCCTGCAGTGGCAAAGGCCCTCCTGGGAATCTTTTCCAGGGTGGGCTTCCCAAAAGAGATGGTATCAGACAGGGGAAGCAATTTCATGTCTGCTTACTTAAAGGCCATGTGGAAGGAATGTGGTGTGACATACAAGTTCACCACACCCTATCATCCACAAACAAATGGACTGGTGGAGAGATTTAACAAAACTCTCAAAGGTATGATAATGGGACTCCCTGAAAAACTCCGCAGGAGATGGGATATCCTGTTACCTTGCCTCCTTTTTGCTTACAGGGAGGTACCCCAGAAAGGAGTGGGCTTCAGCCCCTTTGAACTCCTATTTGGACACCCTGTAAGAGGTCCTCTAACACTTGTTAAGGAGGGTTGGGAACAACCTTTAAAAGCTCCAAAACAAGACATAGTGGACTATGTACTTGGTCTAAGATCTAGGATGGCTGAGTACATGAAAAAGGCCAGTAAAAACCTTCAGGCCAGCCAAGAGCTCCAAAAGCAATGGCATGACCAGAAGGCTGTTTTGGTTCAGTACCAACCAGGGCAGAAAGTGTGGGTCTTGGAGCCTGTGGCCCCCAGAGCACTCCAAGATAAATGGAGTGGACCCCACACAATTGTTGAGAAAAAGGGTGAAGTCACCTACTTAGTTGACTTAGGCACTGCCAGGAGTCCCCTTAGGGTGCTCCATGTCAATTGCCTGAAACCCTACTATGACAGGGCTGATCTCACCCTGCTCATGGCAACTGATGAGGGGCAGGAAGAAGACAGTGATCCTCTACCTGATCTCTTCTCTTCCACAGAACATGATGCTCAAGTGGAAGGTGTAGTTTTGGCTGATTGTCTTACTGCTGAGCAGAAAGACCATTGCATAAATCTCCTGGGTCAGTTTTCTGAACTCTTCTCTACTGTGCCAGGTACCACTTCTTGGTGTGAGCACACTATAGGTACTGGAGACAGCTTGCCTGTCAAAAGTAAGATCTATAGGCAGCCTGACCATGTCAGGGACTGCATAAAGCAAGAGGTGCAGAAAATGCTAGAACTGGGAGTGGTTGAGCACTCTGAAAGTCCATGGGCTTCTCCTGTGGTACTTGTACCAAAACCTCATTCCAAGGATGGAAAGAAGGAAATGCGGTTTTGTGTTGACTACAGAGGTCTCAACCAGGTAACCAAAACTGATGCTCACCCTATACCCAGGGCAGATGAGCTCATAGATACACTGGCATCTGCCAAGTATCTAAGCACTTTTGATTTGACTGCAGGGTATTGGCAGATCAAATTATCAGAAGATGCTAAACCTAAAACTGCATTTTCAACCATTGGAGGCCATTACCAATTTACAGTAATGCCTTTTGGATTGAAAAATGCACCTGCCACTTTTCAGAGGTTGGTGAACACAGTCCTGCAAGGGCTGGAAGCTTTTAATGCAGCATATCTGGACGATATAGCTGTCTTTAGCTCCAGTTGGGATGATCACCTGGTCCACCTTTGGAAGGTTTTAGAGGCCCTGCAAAAGGCAGGCCTCACTATCAAAGCTTCAAAGTGCCAGATAGGGCAGGGGAAGGTGGTTTATCTGGGACACCTTGTTGGTGGGGAACAGATTGCACCACTTCAGGGGAAAATCCAAACTATTATAGATTGGGTTCCCCCTTAGTACTCAGACTCAGGTGAGAGCCTTCCTAGGCCTCACTGGGTATTACAGGAGGTTCATTAAGAACTATGGCTCCATTGCAGCCCCTCTTAATGACCTCACATCCAAGAAAATGCCTAAAAAGGTATTATGGACAGCAAACTGTCAGAAAGCTTTTGAGGAGCTGAAGCAGGCCATGTGGTCTGCACCTGTCCTGAAAAGCCCTTGTTACTCTAAAAGAGTAAACTGATGCATCTGAATTAGGAGTAGGGGCAGTCCTATCACAACTTAATTCTGAGGGCCAGGATAAACCTGTTGCTTTTATTAGTAGAAGGTTGACCCCTAGAGAAAAGGGTTGGTCTGCCAATGAGAGGGAGGCCTTTGCTGTGATCTGGGCACTGAAGAAGTTGAGGCCATACCTGTTTGGCACTCACTTCATTGTTCAGACAGACCACAAACCTCTACTTTGGCTAAAACAAATGAAAGGTGAAAATCCTAAATTGTTGAGGTGGTCCATATCCCTACAGGGATTGGACTATACAGTGGAACATAGACCTGGGAGTAGCCACTCCAATGCAGATGGACTCTCCAGATATTTCCACTTAGACAATGAAGACTGATGAGGTCATGGCTAGTCTTATTGTCCTTCGTTTGGGGGGGGGGGTTGTGTAGGAAAGTACCATCTTGCCTGGCATGTTACCCTCATTTTTCACTGTATATATGTTGTTTTAGTTGTATGTGTCACTGGGACCCTGTCAGCCAGGGCCCCAGTGCTCATAGGTGTGCCTGAATGTGTTACCTGTGTAGTGACTGTAGGAGGCTGGACTGGCTTGTAGTGAGTACCAAGGGGTACTTGCACCTTGCACCAGGCCCAGTTATCCCTTATTAGTGTATAGGGTGTCTAGCAGCTTAGGCTGATAGATAATGGTAGCTTAGCAAAGCAGCTCAGGCTGAACTAGGAGACGTGTGAAGCTACTACAGTACCACTTAGTGTCATATGCACAATATCACAAGAAAACACAATACACAGTTATACTAAAAATAAAGGTACTTTATTTTTATGACAATATGCCAAAGTATCTCAGAGTGTACCCTCAGTGAGAGGATAGGAAATATACACAAGATATATATACACAATAGCAAAAATATGCAGTATAGTCTTAGAAAACAGTGCAAACAATGTATAGTTACAATAGGATGCAATGGGGAAACATAGGGATAGGGGCAACACAAACCATATACTCCAGAAGTGGAATGCGAACCACGAATGGACCCCAAACCTATGTGACCTTGTAGAGGGTCGCTGGGACTATTAGAAAATAGTGAGAGTTAGCAAAATAACCCTCCCCAAGACCCTGAAAAGTGAGTGCAAAGTGCACCAAAGTTCCCCTAAGGACAAAATAGTCGTGTTAGAGGGAAAATGCAAGGAAAACACAAATCAGCAATGCAACAACGATGGATTCCTGACTGAGGGTACCTGTGGAACAAGGGGACCAAGTCCAAAAGTCACAAGCAGCTCGGAGATGGGCAGATGCCCAAGAAATGCCAGCGGTTGGTGCAAAGAAGCTCTTACTAGGCTGAAGAACTGTGAATACTGCAGGAACGACAAGGGCTAGAGACTTCCCCTTTGGAGGATGGATCCACCACGCCTTGGAGAGTTGTGCAGAAGTGTTTTACCGCCGGATGGACGCCAACAAGCCTTGCTACACGCAAATCGTGCGTTTGGCGTTTTTGGACGCTTCTGGGGCCCAGGACGGACCAGGAGGTCGCAAATTGGACCTGCAGAGAGAGGGGACGTCGAGCAAGACAAAGAGCCCTCACTGAAGCAGGTAGCACCCGGAGAAGTGCCAGAAACAGGCACTACGAGGATGCGTGAAACGGTGCTCGCCGAAGTTGCACAAAGGAGTCCCACGTCGCCGGAGACCAACTTAGAAAGTCGTGCAATGCAGGTTAGAGTGCCGTGGACCCAGGCTTGGCTGTGCACGAAGGATTTCCGCCGGAAGTGCACAGGGGCCGGAGAAGCTTGCAAAGTCGCGGTTCCCAGCAATGCAGCCCAGCGAGGTGAGGCAAGGACTTACCTCCACCAAACTTGGGCTGAAGAGTCACTGGACTGTGGGAGTCACTTGGACAGAGTCGCTGGATTCGAGGGACCTCGCTCGTCGTGCTGAGAGGAGACCCAAGGGACCGGTAATGCAGCTTTTTGGTGCCTGCGGTTGCAGGGGGAAGATTCCGTCGACCCACGGGAGATTTCTTCGGAGCTTCTGGTGCAGAGAGGAGGCAGACTACCCCCACAGCATGCACAAGCAGGAAAACAGTCGAGAAGGCGGCAGGATCAGCGTTACAGAGTTGCAGTAGTCGTCTTTGCTACTATGTTGCAGGTTTGCAGGCTTCCAGCGCGGTCAGCGGTCGATTCCTTATCAGAAGGTGAAGAGGGAGATGCAGAGGAACTCGGCTGAGCTCATGCATTCGTTATCTCAAGTTTCCCCAGAGACAGAGACCCTAAATAGCCAGAAAAGAGGGTTTGGCTACCTAGGAGAGAGGAAAGGCTACTAACACCTGAAGGAGCCTATCACAAGGAGTCTCTGACGTCACCTGGTGGCACTGGCCACTCAGAGCAGTCCAGTGTGCCAGCAGCACCTCTGTTTCCAAGATGGCAGAGGTCTGGAGCACACTGGAGGAGCTCTGGACACCTCCCAGGGGAGGTGCAGGTCAGGGAAGTGGTCACTCCCCTTTCCTTTGTCCAGTTTCGCGCCAGAGCAGGGGCTAAGGGGTCCCTGAACCGGTGTAGACTGGCTTATGCAGAATTGGGCACATCTGTGCCCAACAAAGCATTTCCAGAGGCTGGGGGAGGCTACTCCTCCCCTGCCTTCACACCATTTTCCAAAGGGAGAGGGTGTCACACCCTCTCTCAGAGGAAGTTCTTTGTTCTGCCATCCTGGGCCAGGCCTGGCTGGACCCCAGGAGGGCAGCTGCCTGTCTGAGGGGTTGGCAGCAGCAGCAGCTGCAGAGAAACCCCAGGAAGGGCAGTCTGGCAGTACCAGGGTCTGTGCTACAGACCACTGGGATCATGGAATTGTACCAACAATGCCAGGATGGCATAGAGGGGGCAATTCCATGATCATAGACATGTTACATGGCCATATTCGGAGTTACCATGGTGAAGCTACATATAGGTAGTGACCTATATGTAGTGCACGCGTGTAATGGTGTCCCCGCACTCACAAAGTTCAGTGAATTGGCTCTGAACAATGTGGGGGCACCTTGGCTAGTGCCAGGGTGCCCTCACACTAAGTAACTTTGCACCTAACCTTTACCAGGTAAAGGTTAGACATATAGGTGACTTATAAGTTACTTAAGTGCAGTGTAAAATGGCTGTGAAATAACGTGGACGTTATTTCACTCAGGCTGCAGTGGCAGGCCTGTGTAAGATTTGTCAGAGCTCCCTATGGGTGGCAAAAGAAATGCTGCAGCCCATAGGGATCTCCTGGAACCCCAATACCCTGGGTACCTCAGTACCATATACTAGGGAATTATAAGGGTGTTCCAGTAAGCCAATGTAAATTGGTAAAAATGGTCACTAGCCTGTCAGTGACAATTTGGAAAGAAGTGAGAGAGCATAACCACTGAGGTTCTGATTAGCAGAGCCTCAGTGAGACAGTTAGGCACCACACAGGGAACATATACATGCACACCTATGAGCACTGGGGCCCTGTGTGACAGGGTCCCAGTGACACATACATATAGGCCACAAACCTATGACCACTGGGGTCCTGACTAGCAGGATCCCAGTGACACATAACAACCATACTGAAAACATGGTGTTTTCACTATGAGCACTGAGGCCTGGCCATCAGGATCCCAGTGAGACAGTGAAAACAGTGACAAACACCCTGACATACACTCACAAACAGGCCAAAAGTGGGGGTAACAAGGCTAGAAAGAGGCTACCTTCTCACAGTGACTAACTGTCTCACTGAGGCTCTGCTAATCAGAACCTCAGTGGTTATGCTCTCTCTTTTCTTTCAAATTGTCACTAACAGGCTATTGACCAATTTTAACAATTTACATTGGCTTACTGGAACACCCTTATAATTCCCTAGTATATGGTACTGAGGTACCCAGGGTATTGGGGTTCCAGGCGATCTCTATGGGCTGCAGCATTTCTTTTGCCACCCATAGGGAGCTCTGACAATTCTTACACAGGCCTGCCACTGCAGCCTGAGTCAAATAACGTCCACGTTATTTCACAGCCATTTTACACTGCACTTAAGTAACTTATAAGTCACCTATATGTCTAGCCTTTACCTGGTAAAGGTTAGGTGCAAAGTTACTTAGTGTGAGGGCACCCTGGCACTAGCCAAGGTGCCCCCACATTGTTCAGGGCCAATTCCCCGGACTTTGTGAGTGCGGGGACACCATTACACGAGTGCACTACATATAGGTCACAACCTATATGTAGCTTCACAATGGTAACTCCGAATATGGCCATGTAACATGTTGGCATAGTTGGCACAATCCCATGATCCCAGTGGTCTGTAGCACAGACCCTGGTACTGCCAAACTGCCTTTTCAGTGGTTTCACTGCAGCTGCTGCTGCTGCCAACCCCTCAGACAGGTTTCTGCCCTCCTGGGGTACAGCCAGGCCTGGCCCAGGATGGCAGAACAAAGGACTTCCTCTGAGAGAGGGTGTTACACCCTCTCCCTTTGGAAAATGGTGTGAAGGCAGGGGAGGAGTAGCCTCCCCCAGCCTCTGGAAATGCTTTAATGGGCACATTTGGTGCCCATTTCTGCATAAGTCAGTCTACACCGGTTCAGGCACCCCTTAGCCCTGCTCTGGGGCGAAACTGGACAAAGGAAAGGGGAGTGACCACTCCCCTGACCTGTACCTTCCCTGGGAGGTGCCCAGAGCTCCTCCAGTGTGCTCCAGACCTCTGCCATCTTGGAAACAGAGGTGCTGCTGGCACACTGGACTGCTCTGAGTGGCCAGTGCCATCAGGTGACGTCAGAGACTCCTTCTGATAGGCTCCTTCAGGTGTTGCTAGCCTATCCTCTCTCCTAGGTAGCCAAACCCTCTTTTCTGGCTATTTAGGGTCTCTGTCTCTTGGGATTCTTTAGATAACGTATGCAAGAGCTCATCCGAGTTCCTCTGCATCTCTCTCTTCACCTTCTGCCAAGGAATCGACTGCTGACCGTGCTGGAAGCCTGCAAACTGCAACATAGTAGCGAAGACGACTACTGCAACTCTGTAACGCTGATCCTGCCGCCTTCTCGACTGTTTTCCTGGTGGTGCATGCTGTGGGGGTAGTCTGCCTCCTCTCTGCACTAGAAGCTCCGAAGAAATCTCCCGTGGGTCGACGGAATCGTACCCCTGCAACCGCAGGCACCAAAGAACTGCATCACCGGTCCCCTGGGTCTCCTCTCAGCACGACGAGCGAGGTCCCTTGAATCCAGCACCTCTGTCCAAGTGACTCCCACAGTCCAGTGACTCTTCAGTCCAAGTTTGGTGGAGGTAAGTCCTTGCCTCCCCACACCAGACTGCATTGCTGGGAACCGTGAGTTTTGCAGCTACTCCGGCCTCCGTGCACTTCCGGCGGAAATCCTTTGTGCACAGTCCAGCCTGGGTCCACGGCACTCTAACCTGCATTGCACGACCTCCTAAGTTGTTCTCCGGCGACGTTGGACTCCTTTGTGCGACTTCGGGTGAGCACCGTTTCACGCATCCTCATAGTACCTGTTTCTGGCACTTCTCCGGGTGCTGCCTGCTGCTGAGAGGGCTCCTTGTCTTCCTCGATGCCCCCTCTGTCTCTTGACGCAATTGGCGACATCCTGGTCCCTTCTGGGCCACAGCAGCATCCAAAAACACTAACCGCACGATTTGCCGCTAGAAAGGCTTGTTGGCGGTCTTTCGGCTGGAAAACACTTCTGCACAACTCTCCACGTCGAGAGGGATCCGTCCTCCAAAGGGGATGTCTCTAGCCCTTGTTGTTCCTTCAGAAACCTAAGCTTCTACTGTCCAGTAGCAGCTTCTTTGCACCCACAGCTGGCATTTCCTGGGCATCAGCCCATCTCCGACTTGCTTGTGTCTTTTGGACTTGGTCCCCTTGTTCCACAGGTACTCTCGACTGGAAATACATCGTTGTTGCATTGCTGGTTTGTGTCTTTCCTGCAGAATTCCCCTATCACGACTTCTATGTCCTTTGGGGAACTTTAGTGCACTTTGCACTCACTTTTCAGAGTCTTGGGGTGGGCTATTTTTCTAACCCTTACTATTTTCTAATAGTCCCAGTGACCCTCTACAAGGTCACATAGGTTTGGGGTCCATTCGTGGTTCGCATTCCACTTTTGGAGTATATGGTTTGTGTTTCCCCTATCCCTATGTGTTCCCATTGCATCCTATTGTAACTATACATTGTTTGCACTGTTTTCTAATACTATTACTGCATATTTTTGGTATTGTGTACATATATCTTGTGTATATTTGCTATCCTCATACTGAGGGTACTCACTGAGATACTTTTGGCATATTGTCATAAAAATAAAGTACCTTTATTTTTAGTATAACTGTGTATTGTGTTTTCTTATGATATTGTGCATATGACACTAGTGGTACTGTAGGAGCTTCACTCGTCTCCTAGTTCAGCCTAAGCTGCTCTGCTAAGCTACCATTATCTATCAGCCTATGCTGCTAGACACCCTATACACTAATAAGGGATAACTGGGCCTGGTGCAAGGTGCAAGTATCCCTTGGTACTCACTACAAGCCAGTCCAGCCTCCTACACCTGGTCACCAGTATCAAGTGACTGATGCTCATAACAACACTCTTAGCCACCCCATGGCTGTTGTGAATCTCAACTGGGGGGGGTTTATGGTCCAAGAAAGTTGTGGTTGCTACAGATTTACCTGTAGATTGTCTACTAGGGAACAATTTAGAGACATCAGCTTGGGCAGAAATCGAGTTGGAGGCTCATGCAGCAATGCTGGGCATTCCTGGGCATATTTCTGCTTTGACAAGGGCTCAGGCCAAAAAGCAAAAAGGACAGGGTGACTTGGATCCTGGAACAATGGACCAAGTGCTCCCTAAAGCTAGGGTTAGTAAACGTAAAACACTACCTACTATCCCTCCCTCTACAGTGGATTCTACTTCTGAGGAAGAAGAATTTCCACCCTGTGCATAACCTACACCGGAGGAGCTGGAAGCAGACACTGCTGAGCTTGTGGGTGGAGAGGGGCCTGCCAGGGAGGAGCTGAGTGTGGCACAGCAGACTTGTCCCACACTAGAGGGTCTAAGACAGCAAGCTGTCAAACAGCAAAATGGGGATGTCAGTGACTCTCACAGAGTTTACTGGGAGGACAACCTCTTGTATACTGAAGCAAGGGATCCAAAACCTGGAGCAGCCAGGAGATTGGTGATTCCCCTGCAATACAGAGAGTTCCTCCTAACTCTAGCCCACGACATTCCCTTGGCTGGACATTTGGGAGAAATGAAAACATGGGACAGGCTTGTTCCCTTGTTTCATTAGCCTAGAATATCAGAGGACACAAAGGAATTTTGTAAGACCTGTGAAACCTGTTAAGCCAGTGGCAAAACAGGTGGCACCCCAAAGGCACCCCTTATTCCACTGCCTGTGGTTGGGGTTCCCTTTGAAAGGGTAGGGGTTGACATAGTTGGCCCCCTTGACCATCCTACTGCTTCAGGCAATAGGTTTATCTTGGTGGTAGTGGACCATGCCACCAGATATCCTGAAGCAATTCCTCTAAGGACCACTACAGCTCCTGCAGTGGCAAAGGCCCTCCTGGGAATCTTTTCCAGGGTGGGCTTCCCAAAAGAGGTGGTATCAGACAGGGGTAGCAACTTCATGTCTGCTTACTTAAAGGCCATGTGGAAGGAGTGTGGTGTAACATACAAATTTACCACACCTTATCATCGACAAACAAATGGACTGGTGGAGAGATTTAACAAAACTCTCAAAGGAATGATAATGGGACTCCCTGAAAAACTCCGGAGGAGATGGGATGTCCTATTACCTTGCCTCCTTTTTGCTTACAGGGAGGTACCCCAGAAGGGAGTGGACTTCAGCCCCTTTGAACTCCTATTTGGACACCCTGTAAGGGGTCCTCTAACACTTGTGAAGGAGGGTTGGGAACAACCTTTAAAAGCTCCTAAGCAAGACATAGTGGATTATGTACTTGGCCTAAGATCTAGAATGGCTGAGTACATGAAAAAGGCCAGTAAAAACCTTCAGGCCAGCCAAGAGCTCCAAAAGCAATGGCATGACCAGAAGGCTGTTCTGATTCAGTACCAACCAGGGCAGAAAGTGTGGGTCTTGGAGCCAATGGCCCCAAGAGCACTCCAAGAGAAATGGAGTGGACCCCACATTATTGTTGAAAAGAAGGGAGAAGTCACCTACTTAGTTGACTTAGGTACCGCCAGGAGTCCCCTTAGGGTGCTCCATGTCAATCGCCTGAAACCCTACTATGACAGGGCTGATCTCAACCTGCTCATGGCAACAGATGAAGGACAGGAAGAAGAGAGTGACCCTCTCCCTGATCTCTTCTCTTCCACAGAACAAGATGCTCTAGTGGAAGGTGTAGTTCTGGCAGATTGTCTGACTGCTGAGCAGAAAGACCACTGCATAAATCTCCTGGGTCAGTTTTCTGAACTCTTTTCTATTGTGCCAGGCACCATTTCTTGGTGTGAGCACACTATAGATACTGCAGACAACTTGCCTGTCAAAAGTAAGATCTATAGGCAGCCTGACCATGTCAGGGACTGCATAAAACATGAAGTTCAGAAAATGCATGAACTGGGAGTGGTTGAGCACTCTGAAAGTCCATGGGCCACTCCTGTGGTACTTGTACCAAAACCTCATTCCAATGATGGAAAGAAGGAAATTAGATTTTGTGTAGATTACAGAGGTCTCAACCAGGTAACTAAAACTGATGCTCAGGGCAGATGAGCTAATAGATTCCCTGGCATCTGCCAAGTATCTAAGCACCTTTGATTTGACTGCAGGGTATTGGCAGATCAAGTTATCAGAGGATGCTAAAGCAAAAACTGCATTTTCAACCATTGGAGGGCACTACCAATTCACAGTAATGCCTTTTGGGTTGAAAAATGCACCTGCCACTTTTCAGAGGTTGGTGAATACAGTCCTGCAAGGGTTGGAGGCTTTTAGTGCAGCATATCTAGATGATATAGCTGTCTTTAGCTCCACCTGGGATGATCACCTGGTCCACCTGTGGAAAGTTTTGGAGGCCCTGCAAAAAGCAGGCCTCACTATCAAGGCTTCAAAGTGCCAGATAGGGCAGGGGAAAGTGGTTTATCTGGGACACCTGGTAGGTGGAGAACAGATTGCACCACTTCAGGGGAAAATCCAAACTATCATAGATTGGGTTCCCCCTACAACTCAGACCCAGGTGAGAGCCTTCTTAGGTCTCACTGGGTACTACAGGAGGTTCATAAAGACCTATGGCTCCATTGCAGCCCCTCTTAATGACCTCACTTCAAAGAAGATGCCTAAAAAGCTATTGTGGACAGCTAGCTGTCAGAAAGCTTTTGAGGAGCTGAAACAGGCCATGTGCTCTGCTCCTGTCCTAAAAAGCCCCTGTTATTCCAAAAAAATAATTGTCCAAACTGATGCATCTGAATTAGGGGTAGGGGCAGTCTTATCACAACTTAATTCTGAGGGCCAGGATCAACCTGTTGCTTTTATCAGCAGGAGGTTGACCCCTAGAGAAAAGGGTTGGTCTGCCATTTAGAGGGAGGCCTTTGCTGTGGTCTGGGCACTGAAGAAGTTGAGGCCATACCCGTTTGGCACTCACTTCATTGTTCAGACAGACCACAAACCTCTACTTTGGCTAAAACAAATGAAAGGTGAAAATCCTAAATTGTTGAGGTGGTCCATATATCTACAGGGAATGGACTATACAGTGGAACACAGACCTGGGAGTACCCACTGCAATGCAGATGGACTCCCCAGATATTTCCACTTCGACAATGAAGACACATCTGGGAAAGGTTAGCCTTATTGTCCCTCGTTTGGGCGGGGGTTGTGTAGGAAAGTACCATCTTGCCTGGCAAGATGGTTTTTTACCTGTGTGTCAGTTTGTTTTTGCCTGTATCACTGGAAGCCTGCTAGCCAGGACCTCAGTGCTCATAGTTTGTGGCCTATATGCATTCCCTGTGTGGTGCCTAACTGTATCAGTAAGGCAATGCTAACCAGAACCTCAGTGTTTATGCTCTCTCTGCTGTTAAAATTGTCACTGTAGGCTAGCCACTATTTTCACCAACTCTAATTGGCACACTGGAACACCCTTATAATTCTCTATTATATGGTACCTAGGTACCCAGGGTATTGGGGTTCCAGGAGATCCCTATGGGCTGCAGCATTTCTTTTGCCACTCATAGGGAGCTCAGACAATTCTTACACAGGACTGCCACTGCAGCCTGAGTGAAATAACGTCCACGTTATTTCACAGCCATTTTACACAGCACTGAAGTAACTTAAAAGTCACCTATATGTCTAACCCTCACTTAGTGAAGGTTAGGTGCAAAGTTACTAAGTGTGAGGGCACCATTACACGCATGCACTACATATAGGTCAATACCTATATGTAGCTTCACAATGGTATCTCCGAACATGGTCATGTAACACGTATTAGATCATGGAATTGTCCCCCCAAGCCAAATATGGTATTGGGATGCCAATCCCATGCATCCCTGGGGCTCCAGCGTGGACCCAGGGTACTGCCAAACAAGCTCTCCGGGGTTTTATCTGCATCTACTGCTACTGCCAACTCTCAGACACGTTTCTGCCCTCCTGGGGTCTGGGCAGCCCAGTCCCAGGAAAGCAGAACAAAGGATTTCTTCTGAGAGAGGGTATTACACCCTCTCCCTTTGGAAATAGATGTTAAGGGCTGGGGAGGAGTTGCCTCCCTGAGCCTCTGGAAATGCTTTGAAGGGTACAAATGGTGCCCTTCTTGCATAAGCCAGTCTACACCGGTTCAGGGAGCCCCCAGCCACTCCTCTGGCACAAAAATGGACAAAGAAAAGGGGAGTGACCACTCCCCTGTCCATCCTCACCCCAGGGGTGGTGCCCAGAGTTCCTCCAGTGTGTCCCAGACCTCTGCCATCATGAATGCAGAGGTGTGAGGGCACAATGGAGACCTTTGAGTGGCCAGTGCCAACAGGTTACGTCATAGATCCCTCCTGATAGGCTCTTACCTGGTTAGGTAGCCAATCCTCATCTGAGGGCTATTTAGGGTCTCTCCTGTGTGTTCCTCTTCAGATAAAGAATTCAAGAGCTCACCAGAGTTCCTCTGCATCTCTCTCTTTGACTTCTGCCGAGGATCGACCTCTGACCGCTTCAGGACGCCTGCAAAACCGCAGCAAAATAGCAAGACGACTAGCAGAAACATTGTAGCGCCTAATCCTGCCGGCTTTCTTGACTATTTCCTGGTGGTGCATGCTCTGAGGGCTGTCTGCCTTCACCCTGCACTGGAAGCCAAGAAGAAATCTCCTGTGGGTCGACGGAATCTTCCCCCTGCTAACACAGGCACCAAACGTCTGCATCACCGGTCCTCTGGGTTCCCTCTAATTTTGAGGAGCGTGGTCACTGGAACACAGGAGCTGGATCCAAGTGACTCCGACAGTCCAGTGGTCCTTCTGTCCAAATTTGGTGGAGGTAAGTCTTTGCCTCCCCACACCAGACAGTAATCCTGTGCTCTGTGTGATCTGCAGCTCCTAGGGCTTCTGTGTACTTTTGCAAGGATTCCTTCGTGCACAGCATAGCCCAGGTCCCCAACACTCCATCCTGCATTGCTCAACTCGCTGAATTGACCACCGGCTTCGTGGGACCCTCTTTTGTTGTGTTGAGATGACCGCCATGCTCAGATTTCTTGAATGCCTGTTCAAGTGCCTCTGCAGGTGCTGCCTGCTTCTGCAAGGGCTCTCTCTATTGCTGAGTACCCGCTCTGTCTCCTCCTCCAAGGGGCGACCTCCTGGTCCTTCCTGGGCCCTAGCAGTACTCATTATCTTCAACTGCAACTCTTGCAACTAGCAAGGCTTGTTTGTAGTCTTTCTGCATGGAAAGAACTCTGCGACCTCCAGCACACCATAGGACATCTTCTGACCGAAGGAGACGTTTCTGGCACCTTCCGTTGTTGAAGAATCTTCGGCTTCTTCCACCCTGAGGCAGCCCTTTGCACCTTCATCCGGGGTTTAGTGGGCTCCTGCCCCCTCCCGGACACTTCTGTTACTCTTGGACTTGGTCCCCTTCCTTTGCAGGTCCTCAGGTCCTGGAATCAGTCTTCAGTGCTTTGCAGTCAGTTGTTGCCTTTGCAGAATCGCCTATCTCGACTTTACTGTCTTTCTGGGGTAGTAGGGTAACTTTACTCTTACTTTTTAGGGTCTTGGGGTGGTGTATCTTCGACGCCCTTAGTGTTTTCTTACACTCCTAGTGACCCTCTACACGCTACACTAGGCCTGGGGTCCCTTCGTGGTTCGCATTCCACTTTTGGAGTATATAGTTTGTGTTGCCCCGAGGTCTATTGTCTCCTATTGCATTATATTGTGTTCTACAGTGTTTGCACAAATTTTCCAACTGTTTACTTACCTGATTTTGGTTTGTGTGTATATTTTGTGTATTTTACTTACCTCCTAAGGGAGTATATCCTCTGAGATACTTTTGGCATATTGTCACTAAAATAAAGTACCTTTAGTTTTAGTAAGTCTGAATATTGTGTTTCTCATGATATAGTGCTAAATGATATCAGTGGTATAGTAGGAGCTTTGCATGTCTCCTAGTTCAGCCTAAGCTGTTCTGCTATAGCTACCTCTACCAGCCTAAGCTGCTAGAACACTTCTAATCTACTAATAAGAGATAACTGGACCTGGCACAAGGTGTAAATACCATCAGGTACCCACTATAAGCCAGGCCAGCCTCCTACACTGAAGACCTGTTCATTTTGCCAGGGGGGGGGGGGTGCAAATGCAATATGTGTTCCATCAATCGCCCTAATGATGTTAGGGATATGTCCCATTGCATAGAAGTCAGCCTTTACTGTGGCCAAATCCTCCACTTGGGGGAAAACAATGTAGCTGCACATGTGTTTTATCGGTGCAGACAACACTCTGGTCAGCACTATTGAAAACATTGGCTGTGACATTCCTGCTCCAAGCCCACTGTCACTTCGAAAGAACCAGTTGCCAAGAAATGTAGCACTGTTAGCACTTGCACAAGAGGGGGATCCTAGTGGGGTGACGGGTAGCAGATATCAGGTCAGGCTCCAGTTGGGCACCTAGCTCTGTGATTGTGGCCCTGTCAAGTCTGTAGGTGGATAATGTGCCTGTCCTCCATTGATGCCAAGTCTACCAGGGGTCTGTACACAGGGATATGTCTCCATCTCCTATTCATCCACAGCAGTTGCAATCTGTGGGGCAAAAGAGTGAGGAGCTGGTCATAATCTGTACATTGTAGCCGCTACATTTCAATGCATGATGTGATTTTTAATGTATTAGTGGCATTTGTCTTGAATGTACAATTGTGATCTGTGACAGTTATGATCCATGGTCTACCCCACCCTGGAATTGCGTACGCCTGTCCTGTATGGAGGGACAAGTGGAAGTGGTGTAATTCGGCTGATGTTGTGTGCCGTTGCGGGAGGCGGTCGGGAACCGCCGTACACCTCCTCATTGGTTAACATTGGGCCCTATGGGGTACAGTGGCCAATGGTGTTGTAAGCCGGCGGTGACGGTATACACTGCCGTGGACGTCACCGCCATTTTCTTTCTGTTAATTCACTTGCTACCTGACCTTCAACAGGAGAGGACCTACACTGCATGTGCTGCTGTGACCTGTATCTGGAACCTACTATGGCCCGTGTGACTGGGGAAAGGGCCCCTGCCTTCACCTCGGCGGAGTTGGAGAGACTAGTGGATGGGGTCCTACCCCAGTATGGACTGCTGTATGGGCCTTCAGACCAACAGGTGAGTACACTGTGAGCATGATACATGGGTCATGAATGCATGGAGTGGTGTGTGTAGGCTTCGTGTGGGGGGGGTTGGTGGATGGGCCCTGGGCAGTGCGCAGCATGTATGCTGGGCCATGTCTGTGCGTAAGTGGATGGGAGGTCTGTGGTGGGCCATGAGTGTAACATGCAGGACGGTCTCAATAATACCTTTCCCTGTGTATATTTCCTCTGCAGGTCAGCGCACATCAACAGAAGGGTATATGGTGTGCCATCGCCAAGGACGTGCGGACCCTGGGAGTCTATGGGAGGCAGAGCACCCACTGTGGGAAACGGTGGGAGGACCTGAGACTCTGGGAACGGAAGATGGTGGAGACCGAGCTGGGCATGGCCTCCCACCGAGGAAGGGGAGCCAGTCGAACCCTGACCCCCCTGATGGCCCGCATACTGGCAGTGACCTATCCAGAGCTGGATGGGCGCTTGGGGGCATCACAGCAGCAACAAGACGTTGAGTACAGTGCCCATCATTACTACTTAAGCCTCGTGGGATGGTATCCAGATGGGGGAAGTGTGCCTGTGGGTGCCCCTAGGCCAAGGCTGACATTGCAGTGTAGGTCCCATGTTGGGCAGGGTGCTGATGCGATATTTCTCCAACATAGCTGGTAGGCATCTACTACTGGGCAGGGCTGTGTGGGTCTCAGGTATACTGCAGTGGGCGATATGTGTCCCTCCCCATGCCCTGGTTACTAGCATTGTTACTGGTAGTGCCATGCATAGCGCATAGGGCTGTTCCTTCCCTGTGTGTGAGGGTGCTGTGTATGCCAACGGTGGTGTTGGTTCAGCCACTGGCCAAGTGTATCCTCAGTCTCTTCCCCCCGTTTTGTTTTGTCATCCTGTCCTGTGCATTAGCATCATCTGGTGGAGGAGCAGAGGCACTGGTGAAGGAGGGAGCTGCATTCCACAGGACCCAGGAGGCAGAATCCACCAACGGTGAGGGCACCAGTGGGACGGAGGGTGAGGGGAGCACCACGGTGGAGACTGGCGGGGACAATTCGGACACGGATACCTCCTCCGATGGGAGCTCTCTGGTGGTGACGGACACCTCTGTGCCCACCCCAGCTATAGGTACAGCCGCCACCCCCATACAAGCACCCCCCTCCCAGCAGCCCCTTAGCGAGTAGCCCGTGCCAGCTCACCCAGAAGGGTGGGCATCTCCTTCGCCCTAGGCACCTCAGGCCCTGCCCCAGTTAGTCCTGCTACCCTGAGTAAGGAGGCTATTGACCTCCTGCAATCCATCTCTGTTGGTCAGTCAACCATTGTGAATGCCATCTAGGGGCTGGCAGCCCAAATGCAAAAAAACAAATGCATTTCTGGAGTGTAGGAGGCTGGCCTGGTTTGTAGTGGTCCCAAAGGGTACTTACACTCTGCACCGGTTCCAGTTATCCCTTATTAGTGTAGAAGAGGTGTCTAGCAGCTTAGGCTGATAGAAAAGGTAGCTTAGCAGAGCAGCTTAGGCTGAACTAGGAGATGTGTAAAGCTCCTACTATACCACTGGTGTCATATGCACAATATCATAAGAAAACACAATACACAGATATACTAAAAATAAAGGTACTTTATTTTTATGACAATATGCCAAAAGTATCTCAGTGAGTACCCTCAGTATGAGGATAGCAAATATACACAAGATATATGTACGCAATACCAAAAATATGCAGTAATAGCAATAGAAAGCAATGCAAGCAATGAACAGTCACAATAGATTGCAATGAGAGCACATAGGTATAGGGGCAACACAAACCATATACTCCAAAAGTGGAATGCGAATAACGTACGTACCCCAAACCTATGTGAACTTGTAGAGGGTCGCAGGGACTGTAAGAAAACAGTGAGGGTTAGAAAAATAGCCCACCCCAAGACCCTGAAAAGTAGGTGTAAAGTGCACCTAAGTTCCCCAGAGAGCACAGAAGTCGTGATAGGGGAATTCTGCAAGGAAGACCAACACCAGCAATGCAACAACAATGGATTTCCAGACGAGAGTACCTGTGGAACAAGGGGACCAAGTCCAAGAGCCACACTCAAGTCGGGAGTGGGCAAATGCCCAGGAAATGCCAGCTGAGGGTGCAAAGAAGCTGCCACTGGATGGTAGAAGCTGTGGATTCTGCAAGAACAAAGAGGACTAGGAACTTCCCTTTTGGAGGATGGATGTCATGCGTCGTGAAGAAGCTTGCAGAGGTGTTCCCACGCAGAAAGACCGCAAACAAGCCTTGCTAGCTGCAAGGGTCGCGGTTAGGGTTTCTGGATGCTGCTGTGGCCCAGAAGGGACCAGGATGTCGCCAATTGCGTGAGGAGACAGAGGGGGCGCACAGCAAGACAAGGAGCCCACTCAGAAGCAAGCAGCACCCCCAGAAGTGCTGGAACAGGCACTACGAAGAAGAGTGAACCGGAGCTCACCCGAAGTCACAAAAGAAGGTCCCACGACGCCGGAGGACAACTCAGGAAGTCGTGCACTGCAGGTTAGAGTGTCGGGACCCAGGCTTGGCTGTGCACAAAGGAAATCCTGGAAGGGTGCAGAGGAGCCGGAGCAGCTGCAAATCACGCGGTACCCAGCAATGCAGTCTAGCGTGGGGAGGCAAGGACTTGCCTCCACCAAACTTGGACTGAAGAGTCACTGGACTGTGGGAGTCACTTGGACAGAGTTGCTGAGTTCCAGGGACCACGCTCTTTGTGCTGAGAGGGGACCCAGAGGACCGGTGATGCAGTCTTTTGGTGCCTGCGGTTGCAGGGGGAAGATTCCGTCGACCCACAGGAGATTTCTTCGGAGCTTCTAGTGCAGAGAGGAGGCAGACTAACCCCACAGCATGCACCACCAGGAAAACAGACGAGAAGGCGACCAGATCAGCGATACAAGGTTGCAGTAGTCGTCTTTGCTACTTTGTTGCAGTTTTGCAGGCGTCCAGAGCAGTCAGCGGTCGATTCCTTGGCAGAAGGTGAAGAGAGAGATGCAGAGGAACTCTGATGAGCTCTTGCATTCGTTAGCTAAAGAATTCCCCAAAGCAGAGACCCTAAATAGCCAGAAAAGGAGGTTTGGCTACCTAGGAAGGAGGATAGGCTAGCAACACAGGTAAGAGCCTATCAGAAGGAGTCTCTGACGTCACCTGCTGGCACCGGCGACTCAGAACAGTCCAGTGTGCCGGCAGCACCTCTGTTTCCAAGATGGCAGAGGTCTGGAGCACACTTGAGGAGCTCTGGGCACCTCCTCTGGGAGGTGCAGGTCAGGGGAGTTGTCACTCCCCTTTCCTTTGTCCAGTCTCGTGCCAGAGCAGGGCTGGGGGATCCCTGAACCGGTGTAGACTGGCTTATGCAGAGATGGGCACCATCTGTGCACATCAGAGCATTTCCAGAGGCTGGGGGAGGCTACTCCTCCCCAGCCCTGATACCTTTTTCCAAAGGGAGAGGGTGTAACAACCTCTCTCTGAGGAAGTCCTTTGTTCTGCCTTCCTGGGCCAAGCCTGGCTGGAACCCAGGAGGGCATAAACTTGTCTGAGGGGTTGGCAGCAGCAGCAGCTGCAGTGAAACCCCAGGAAAGGCAGTTTGGCAGTACCCGGGTCTGTGCTAGAGACTCGGGGATCATGGAATTGTCTCCCCAATGCCAGAATGGCATTGGGGTGACAATTCCATGATCTTAGACATGTTACATGGCCATTTTCGGAGTTACCATTGTGACGCTATACATAGAGTCCCCGCACTCACAACATCCGGGGAATATGCCCTGAACGATGTGGGGGCACCTTGGCTAGTGCCAGGGTGCCCACACACTAAGGGGGTCATTCCAACCCTGGCGGTCGGTGTTAAAGCGGCGGCCAACCCGCCAACAGGCTGGCGGTCCAAAAAATTGAATTCTGACCCTGGCGGGAACCGCCAACACAACCCGCCAACTTAACACTCCGACCGCCACGGCGGGACAGACAAACAGCGCGGCGGTCACCGCCAACAGGCAGGCGGCAGACAATGTACCGCCCACTGTAGGAAAGTACCATCTTGCCTGGCATGTTACCCCCATTTTTCACTGTATATATGTTGTTTTAGTTGTATGTGTCACTGGGACCCTGGTAACCCAGGGCCCCAGTGCTCATAAGTGTGCCTGAATGTGTTACCTGTGTAGTGACTAACTGTCTCACTGAGGCTCTGCTAATCAGAACCTCAGTGGTTATGCTCTCTCATTTCTTTCCAAATTGTCACTAACAGGCTAGTGACCATTTTTACCAATTTACATTGGCTTACTGGAACACCCTTATAATTCCCTAGTATATGGTACTGAGGTACCCAGGGTATTGGGGTTCCAGGAGATCCCTATGGGCTGCAGCATTTCTTTTGCCACCCATAGGGAGCTCTGACAATTCTTACACAGGCCTGCCACTGCAGCCTGAGTGAAATAACGTCCACGTTATTTCACAGCCATTTTACACTGCACTTAAATAACTTATAAGTCACCTATATGTCTAACCTTTACCTGGTAAAGGTTAGGTGCAAAGTTACTTAGTGTGAGGGCACCCTGGCACTAGCCAAGGTGCCCCCACATTGTTCAGAGCAAATTCCCTGAACTTTGTGAGTGCGGGGACACCATTACACGCGTGCACTACATATAGGTCACTACCTATATGTAGCTTCACAATGGTAACTCCGAATATGGCCATGTAACATGTCTATGATCATGGAATTGCCCCCTCTATGCCATCCTGGCATAGTTGGCACAATCCCATGATCCCAGTGGTCTGTATCACAGACCCTGGTACTGCCAAACTGCCCTTCCTGGGGTTTCACTGCAGCTGCTGCTGCTGCCAACCCCTCAGACAGGCATCTGCCCTCCTGGGGTCCAGCCAGGCCTGGCCCAGGATGGCAGAACAAAGAACTTCCTCTGAGAGAGGGTGTTACACCCCCTCCCTTTGGAAAATGGTGTGAAGGCAGGGGAGGAGTAGCCTCCCCCAGCCTCTGGAAATGCTTTGTTGGGCACAGAT
Organism: Pleurodeles waltl; assembly: GCF_031143425.1. Lineage (NCBI taxonomy): Eukaryota > Metazoa > Chordata > Amphibia > Caudata > Salamandridae > Pleurodeles > Pleurodeles waltl. Next base: position 25,245 of record NW_027150315.1, read on the forward strand.
GTGCCCAATTCTGCATAAGCCAGTCTACACCGGTTCAGGGGACCCCTTAGCCCTGCTCTGGCGCGAAACTGGACAAAGGAAAGGGGAGTGACCACTCCCCTGACCTGCACCTCCCCTGGGAGGTGTCCAGAGCTCCTCCAGTGTGCTCCAGACCTCTGCCATCTTGGAAACAGAGGTGCTGCTGGCACACGGGACTGCTCTGAGTGGCCAGTGCCACCAGGTGACGTCAGAGACTCCTTGTGATAGGCTCCTTCAGGTGTTGCTAGCCTATCCTCTCTCCTAGGTAGCCAAACCCTCTTTTCTGGCTATTTAGGGTCTCTGTCTCTGGGGAAACTTCAGATAACGAATGCAAGAGCTCATCCGAGTTCCTCTGCATCTCTCTCTTCACCTTCTGATAAGGAATCGACTGCTGACCGCGCTGGAAGCCTGCAAACCTGCAACATAGTAGCAAAGACGACTACTGCAACTCTGTAACGCTGATCCTGCCGCCTTCTCGACTGTTTTCCTGCTTGTGCATGCTGTGGGGGTAGTCTGCCTCCTCTCTGCACCAGAAGCTCCGAAGAAATCTCCTGTGGGTCGACGGAATCTTCCCCCTGCAACCGCAGGCACCAAAAAGCTGCATTACCGGTCCCTTGGGTCTCCTCTCAGCACGACGAGCGAGGTCCCTCGAATCCAGCGACTCTGTCCAAGTGACCCCCACAGTCCAGTGACTCTTCAGTCCAAGTTTGGTGGAGGTAAGTCTTTGCCTCACCTCGCTGGGCTGCATTGCTGAGAACCGCGACTTTGCAGCTACTCCGGCCCCTGTGCACTTCCGGCGGAAATCCTTCGTGCACAGCCAAGCCTGGGTCCACGGCACTCTAACCTGCATTGCACGACTTTCTAAGTTGGTCTCCGGCGACGTGGGACTCCTTTGTGCAACTTCGGCGAGCACCGTTTCACACATCCTCGTAGTGCCTGATTCTGGCACTTCTCCGGGTGCTACCTGCTTCAGAGAGGGCTCCTTGTCTTGCTCGACGTCCCCTCTCTCTATGCTGGTCCAATTTGCGACCTCCTGGTGTGAGAAAGTAGCCTCTTTCTAGCCTTGTTACCCCCACTTTTGGCCTGTTTGTGAGTGTATGTCAGGATGTTTGTCACTGTTTTCACTGTCTCACTGGGATCCTGATGGCTAGGCCCCAGTGCTCATAGTGAAAACACTATGTTTTCAGTATGTTTGTTATGTGACACTGGGACCCTGCTAGTCAGGACCCCAGTGCTCATAAGGTTGTGGCCTATATGTATGTGTCACTGGGACCCTGTCACACAGGGCCCCAGTGCTCATAGGTGTCCATGTATATGTTCCCTGTGTGGTGCCTAACTGTCTCACTGAGGCTCTGCTAACCAGAACCTCAGTGGTTATGCTCTCTCATTACTTTCAAATTGTCACTAACAGGCTAGTGACCAATTTTACCAATTTACATTGGCTTACTGGAACACCCTTATAATTCCCTAGTATATGGTACTGAGGTACCCAGGGTATTGGGGTTCCAGGAGATCCCTATGGGCTGCAGCATTTCTTTTGCCAGCCATAGGGAGCTCTGACAATTCTTACACAGGCCTGCCACTGCAGCCTGAGTCAAATAACGTCCACGTTATTTCACAGCCATTTTACACTGCACTTAAGTAACTTATAAGTCACCTATATGTCTAACCTTTACCTGGTAAAGGTTAGGTGCAAAGTTACTTAGTGTGTGGGCACCCTGGCACTAGCCAAGGTGCCCCCACATTGTTCAGAGCCAATTCACTGAACTTTGTGAGTGCAGGGACACCATTACACGCGTGCACTACATATAGGTCACTACCTATATGTAGCTTCACCATGGTAACTCCGAATATGGCCATGTAACATGTCTATGATCATGGAATTGCCCCCTCTATGCCATCCTGGCATAGTTGGCACAATCCCATGATCCCAGTGGTCTGTAGCACAGACCCTGGTACTGCCAAACTGCCCTTCCTGGGGTTTCACTGCAGCTGCTGCTGCTGCCAACCCCTCAGACAGGCATCTGCCCTCCTGGGGTCCAGCCAGGCCTGGCCCAGGATGGCAGAACAAAGAACTTCCTCTGAGAGAGGGTGTGACACCCTCTCCCTTTGGAAAATGGTGTGAAGGCAGGGGAGGAGTAGCCTCCCCCAGCCTCTGGAAATGCTTTGTTGGGCACAGATGTGCCCAATTCTGCATAAGCCAGTCTACACCGGTTCAGGGACCCCTTAGCCCTGCTCTGGCGCGAAACTGGACAAAGGAAAGGGGAGTGACCACTCCTCTGACCTGCACCTCCCCTGGGAGGTGTCCAGAGCTCCTCCAGTGTGCTCCAGACCTCTGCCATCTTGGAAACAGAGGTGCTGCTGGCACACTGGACTGCTCTGAGTGGCCAGTGCCACCAGGTGACGTCAGAGACTCCTTGTGATAGGCTCCTTCAGGTGTTAGTAGCCTATCCTCTCTCCTAGGTAGCCAAACCCTCTTTTCTGGCTATTTAGGGTCTCTGTCTCTGGGGAAACTTCAGATAACGAATGCAAGAGCTCATCCAAGTTCCTCTGCATCTCCCTCTTCACCTTCTGATAAGGAATCGACTGCTGACCGCGCTGGAAGCCTGCAAACCTGCAACATAGTAGCAAAGACGACTACTGCAACTCTGTAACGCTGATCCTGCCGCCTTCTCGACTGTTTTCCTGCTTGTGCATGCTGTGGGGGTAGCCTGCCTCCTCTCTGCACCAGAAGCTCCGAAGAAATCTCCCGTGGGTCGACGGAATCTTCCCCCTGCAACCGCAGGCACCAAAAAGCTGCATTACCGGTCCCTTGGGTCTCCTCTCAGCACGACGAGCGAGGTCCCTCGAATCCAGCGACTCTGTCCAAGTGACCCCCACAGTCCAGTGACTCTTCAGCCCAAGTTTGGTGGAGGTAAGTCCTTGCCTCACCTCGCTGGGCTGCATTGCTGGGAACCGCGACTTTGCAGCTACTCCGGCCCCTGTGCACTTCCGGCGGAAATCCTTTGTGCACAGCCAAGCCTGGGTCCACGGCACTCTAACCTGCATTGCACGACTTTCTAAGTTGGTCTCCGGCGACGTGGGACTCCTTTGTGCAACTTCGGCGAGCACCGTTTCACGCATCCTCATAGTGCCTGTTTCTGGCACTTCTCCGGGAGCTACCTGCTTCATTTTGGGCTCTTTGTCTTGCTCGACGTCCCTTCTCTCTTCAGGTCCAATTTGCGACCTCCTGGTCCCTCCTGGGCCCCGGCAGCGTCCAAAAACGCCAAACGCACGATTTGCGACTAGCAAGGCTTGTTGGCGTCCTTCTGGCGGGAAAACACATCTGCACAACTCTCCAAGGCGAGAGGGATCCGTCCACCAAAGGGGAAGTCTCTAACCCTTTTCGTTCCTGCAGAAACCTCAGCTTCTTCTGTCCAGTCGAAGCTTCTTTGCAAACGCAGCTGGCATTTCCTGGGCATCTGCCCATCTCCGTCTTGCTTGTGACTTTTGGACTTGGTCCCCTTGTTCCACAGGTACCCTAGATTGGAAATCCACAGTTGTTGCATTGCTGGTTTGTGTCTTTCCTGCATTATTCCTCTAACACTACTACTTTGTCCTTAGGGGAACTTTAGTGCACTTTGCACTCACTTTTCAGGGTCTTGGGGAGGGTTATTTTTCTAACTCTCACTATTTTCTAATACTCCAGGCGACCCTCTACAAGGTCACATAGGTTTGGGGTCCATTCGTGGTTCGCATTCCACTTTTGGAGTATATGGTTTGTGTTGCCCCTATCTCTATGTTTCCCCATTGCATCCTATTGTAACTATACATTGTTTGCACTGTTTTCTAAGACTATACTGCATATTTTTGCTATTGTGTATATATATCTTGTGTATATTTCCTATCCTCTCACTGAGGGTACACTCTAAGATACTTTGGCATATTGTCATAAAAATAAAGTACCTTTATTTTTAGTATAACGGTGTATTGTGTTTTCTTATGATATTGTGCATATGACACTAAGTGGTACTGTAGTAGCTTCACACGTCTCCTAGTTCAGCCTAAGCTGCTCTGCTAAGCTACCATTGTCTATCAGCCTAAGCTGCTAGACACCCTATACACTAATAAGGGATAACTGGGCGTGGTGCAAGGTGCAAGTACCCCTTGGTACTCACTACAAGCCAGTCCAGCCTCCTACACCTGGTCCCTCCTGGGCCTCAGCAGCGTCCAAAAACGCTAACCGCACGATTTGCCGCTAGCAAGGCTTGTTGGCGTTCTTTCGGCGGGAAAACACTTTTGCACGACTCTCCACGGCGAGAGGGATCCGTCCACTAAAGGGGAAGTCTCTAGCCCTTTTCGTTCCTGCAGAAACCTCAGCTTCTTCTGTCCAGTAGAAGCTTCTTTGCACCCGCAGCTGGCATTTCCTGGGCATTTGCCCATCTCCGACTTGCTTGTGACTTTTGGACTTGGTCCCCTTGTTCCACAGGTACCCTAGATTGGAAATCCACAGTTGTTGCATTGCTGGTTTGTGTCTTTCCTGCATTATTCCTCTAACACGACTTCTTTGTCCTTAGGGGAACTTTAGTGCACTTTGCACTCACTTTTCAGGGTCTTGGGGAGGGTTATTTTTCTAACTCTCACTATTTTCTAATAGTCCCAGCGACCCTCTACAAGGTCACATAGGTTTGGGGTCCATTCGTGGTTCGTATTCCACTTTTGGAGTATATGGTTTGTGTTGCCCCTATCCCTATGTTTCCCGATTGCATCCTATTGTAACTATACATTGTTTGCACTGTTTTCTAAGACTATACTGCATATTTTTGCTTTTGTGTATATATATCTTGTGTATATTTCCTATCCTCTCACTGAGGGTACACTCTAAGATACTTTTGCATATTGTCATAAAAATAAAGTACCTTTATTTTTAGTATAACTGTGTATTGTGTTTTCTTATGATATTGTGCATATGACACTAAGTGGTACTGTAGTAGCTTCACACGTCTCCTAGTTCAGCCTAAGCTGCTCTGCTAAGCTACCATTATCTATCAGCCTAAGCTGCTAGACACCCTATACACTAATAAGGGATAACTGGGCCTGGTGCAAGGTGCAAGTACCCCTTGGTACTCACTACAAGCCAGTCCAGCCTCCTACATTGGTTGTGCAGCGGTGGGATAAGTGCTTTGAGACTACTTACCACTCTTGTCATTGTACTTTTCATAAGAGAAAAATATACAAAACAAGGTCAGTGTATATACACATAGCCAAAAAGTTTTGCATTTCCTCTTTTCACACTTTTCTAAGTGCTGAAAAGTACTTCTAACTTTCTAAAAAGTTCTTAAAAGTTTAAAAAGTTTTTTCTGTCTTTCCAAAAAGTTCTGAAAACTTTTTTCTCTTTTTCTATCACTTTAACTCTCTCTAAAAAATGTCTGGCACAGGAAAAAATGTTGAACTGTCCAAACTTGCATATGATCACCTTAGCTGGAAAGGAGCAAGGAGTCTCTGCATAGAGAGAGGTTTGAGTGTACGGAAGAATCCTTCCTTAGAACTGTTAATTAATATGCTTAGAGTACAAGATAAGGCCATAAGTGCCCAATCTGTAGAAAAAGTAGCTAATGGTTCTCAATCTGATCCAGGGACTCCCCCAGGAAAAGGTTCAGGAAAGAAACTTCTCAGCCTGCCCATTACTAGACAGTCTAGCATAGTTGGTACAGAGGTTGAATCACACCATACTGAGGATGTGATCTCACATTATGCTGGTAGCCAAGCTGTTAGGGTGCCCTCTGTAAGGGACAGGTCTCCTTCTGTTCATTCCCATCATACCTCTGTATCTAGAAATGTCCCTCCCACCCACCCTGATGACAGATTGTTAGAAAGGGAGCTCAATAGATTGAGAGTGGAACAAACCAGACTGAAGCTCAAGAAGCAACAGCTGGATTTGGATAGACAGTCTTTAGAAATAGAGAGGGAAAGACAGAAGTTGGGTTTAGATACCCATGGTGGCAGCAGCAGTATTCCCCATAGTCATCCTGCAAAAGAGCATGATTCCAGGAATCTGCACAAGATAGTTCCCCCTTATAAGGAGGGGGATGACATTAACAAGTGGTTTGCTGCACTTGAGAGGGCCTGTGCTGTACAGGATGTCCCTCAAAAGCAGTGGGCTGCTATCCTATGGCTATCATTTAGTGGAAAAGGTAGGCATAGGCTCCTTACAGTGAAAGAAAATGATGCCAATAATTTCCAAGTTCTTAAGAATGCACTCCTGGATGGTTATGGCTTAACCACTGAACAGTAAAGGATAAAGTTCAGAGAGACCAAAAAGGAGTCTTCACAAGACTGGGTTGATTTCATTGACCAGGCAGTGAAGGCCTTGGAGGGGTGGTTACATGGCAGTAAAGTTACTGATTATGACAGCCTGTATAACTTGATCCTGAGAGAGCATATTCTTAATAATTGTGTGTCTGATTTGTTGCACCAGTACTTGGTGGACTCTGATCTGACCTCTCCCCAAGAATTGGGAAAGAAGGCAGACAAATGGGTCAGAACAAGAGTGAACAGAAAAGTTCATACAGGGGGTGACAAAGATGGCAACAAAAAGAAGGATGGTAAGTCTTCAGACAAGGGTGGGGACAAATCTAAAAATGAGTCTTCATCAGGCCCACAAAAACACTCTGGTGGGGGTGGTGGGCCCAAATCCTCCTTTAATCAGAACAAGGAAAAGAAACCATGGTGCTATTTATGTAAAATAAAAGGCCATTGGACAACAGATCCCAGTTGTCCAAAGAAAGGCACCACAGCTCCTACCACTACAACCCCTACTGCTACACCTAGTGTCCCTACTAATAGCAGTGGTGGTGGGAGCAAACCTACTAATAGCCAATCCAAGGTAGTAGCTGGGCTCACTTTTGGTAATTTAGTTGGGGTTGGTCTGATTAGGGAGACCACAGAGGCTACTTTAGTCTCTGAAGGGGCTATTGATTTAGCCACTTTGGTTGCTTGCCCCCATAACTTGGAGAAGTACAAGCAACTAACCCTAATAAATGGTGTTGAGGTCCAGGCCTACAGGGACACAGGTGCCAGTGTCACAATGGTGATTGAGAAACTGGTGTACCCTGAACAACACATACTTGGACACCAGTACCAAGTAACCGATGCTCACAACATAACACAGAGCCACCCCATGGCTGTTGTAAATCTCAACTGGGGGGGGGTAACTGGTCCAAAGAAAGTTGTGGTAGCTTCAGATTTACCTGTAGACTGTCTATTAGGGAATGATTTGGAGACATCAGCTTGGTCAGATGTGGAGTTGGAGGCCCATGCAGCAATGCTGGGCATCCCAGGGCATATTTTTGCTTTGACAAGGGCTCAGGCCAAAAAGCAAAAAGGACAGGGAAGCTTGGATCCTGGAACAATGGACCAAGTGCTCCCTAAAGCTAGGGCTAGTAGAAGCAAACCACTTCCTACTATCCCTCCCTCTACAGTGGATTCTACTTCTGAGGAAGAAGAATTCCCTCCCTGTGCAGAACCTACACCAGAGGAGCTGGAAGCAGACACTGCTGAGCTTTTGGGTGAAGGGGGGCCTGCCAGAGAGGAGCTGAGTGTGGCACAGCAAACCTGTCCCACATTAGAGGGTCTCAGACAGCAAGCTGTCAAACAGGCTAATGGGGATGTCAGTGACTCTCACAGAGTTTACTGGGAGGACAACCTCTTGTACACTGAGCATAGGGATCCTAAACCTGGAGCTGCCAGGAGATTAGTGATTCCTCAGGAGTACAGAAAGTTCCTCCTAACACTGGCACATGACATTCCCTTAGCTGGGCACCTGGGTCAAATGAAAACTTGGGACAGATTGGTACCATTGTTTCATTGGCCTAGGATGTCTGAGGACACAAAGGAATTTTGTAAGTCCTGTGAAACCTGTCAAGCCAGTGGCAAGACAGGTGGCACTCCAAAGGCACCCCTTATCCCACTGCCTGTGGTTGGGGTTCCCTTTGAAAGGGTAGGGGTTGACATAGTTGGCCCCCTTGACCCTCCTACTGCTTCAGGCAATAGGTTTATCTTGGTGGTAGTGGACCATGCCACAAGATATCCTGAAGCTATTCCTTTAAGGACCACTACAGCTCCTGCAGTGGCAAAGGCCCTCCTGGGAATATTTTCCAGGGTGGGCTTCCCAAAGGAAGTAGTATCAGACAGAGGAAGCAATTTCATGTCTGCATACTTAAAGGCCATGTGGAAGGAGTGTGGTGTAACTTACACGTTCACAACACCCTATCATCCACAAACAAATGGACTGGTGGAGAGATTTAATAAAACTCTCAAAGGCATGATTATGGGACTCCCTGAAAAACTCCGCAGGAGATGGGATATCCTCCTACCATGCCTCCTTTTTGCCTACAGGGAGGTACCCCAGAAAGGAGTGGGCTTCAGCCCCTTTGAACTTCTTTTTGGACACCCTGTTAGGGGTCCACTCACACTTGTAAAGGAGGGTTGGGAACAACCTTTAAAAGCTCCTAAGCAGGATATTGTGGATTATGTACTTGGCCTCAGATCAAGGATGGCTGAGTACATGAAAAAGGCCAGTAAAAACCTTCAGGCCAGCCAAGAGCTCCAGAAGCAATGGCATGATCAGAAGGCTGTTTTGGTTCAGTACCAACCAGGGCAGAAAGTGTGGGTCTTGGAGCCTGTGGCCCCAAGAGCACTCCAAGATAAATGGAGTGGACCCCACACAATTGTTGAAAGAAGGGTGAAGTCACCTACTTGGTTGACTTAGGCACTGCCAGGAGTCCCCTTAGGGTGCTCCATGTCAACCGCCTGAAACCCTACTATGACAGGGCTGATCTCACCCTGCTCATGGCAACAGATGAGGGACAGGAAGAAGACAGTGATCCTCTACCTGATCTCTTCTCTTCCACAGAACAAGATGCTCTTGTGGAAGGTGTAGTTTTGGCTGATTGTCTTACTGCTGAGCAGAAAGATAATTGCATAAATCTCCTAGGACAATTTTCAGAACTCTTCTCCATTGTGCCAGGCACCACTTCTTGGTGTGAGCACACTATAGATACTGGAGACAGTTTACCTGTCAAAAGTAAGATCTATAGGCAGCCTGACCATGTCAGGGACTGCATAAAGCAAGAAGTTCAGAAAATGTTGGAACTAGGAGTGGTTGAGCACTCTGACAGTCCATGGGCTTCTCCTGTGGTACTGGTACCAAAACCCAATTCTAAAGATGGAAAGAAGGAAATGAGGTTTTGTGTAGACTATAGAGGTCTCAACTTGGTAACCAAAACTGATGCTCACCCTATACCCAGGGCAGATGAGCTCATAGATACACTGGCATCTGCCAAGTATCTAAGCACTTTTGATTTGACTGCAGGGTATTGGCAGATCAAATTGTCAGAATATGCTAAACCTAAGACTGCATTTTCTACCATTGGAGGACATTACCAGTTTACTGTAATGCCTTTTGGTTTGAAAAATGCACCTGCCACTTTTCAGAGGTTGGTGAACACAGTCCTGCAAGGGCTGGAAGCTTTCAGTGCAGCATATTTGGACGATATAGCTGTCTTTAGCTCCAGCTGGGATGATCACCTGGTCCACCTATGGAAAGTTTTGGAGGCTCTGCAAAAGGCAGGCCTCACTATCAAGGCTTCAAAGTGCCAAATAGGGCAGGGTAAGGTGGTTTATCTGGGACACCTTGTTGGTGGGGAACAGATTGCACCACTTCAGGGGAAAATCCAAACTATTATTGATTGGGTTCCCCCTACCACTCAGACTCAGGTGAGAGCCTTCCTAGGCCTCACTGGGTATTACAGGAGGTTCATTAAGAACTATGGCTCCATTGCAGCCCCTCTTAATGACCTCACATCCAAGAAAATGCCTAAAAAGGTATTATGGACAGCAAACTGTCAGAAAGCTTTTGAGGAGCTGAAGCAGGCCATGTGCTCTGCACCTGTCCTGAAAAGCCCTTGTTACTCTAAAAAATTCTATGTCCAGACTGATGCATCTGAATTAGGAGTAGGGGCAGTCCTATCACAACTTAATTCTGAGGGCCAGGATCAACCTGTTGCTTTTATTAGTAGGAGGTTGACCCCTAGAGAAAAGCGTTGGTCTGCCATTGAGAGGGAGGCCTTTGCTGTGGTCTGCGCTCTGAAGAAGTTGAGGCCATACCTGTTTGGCACTCACTTCATTGTTCAGACAGACCACAAACCTCTACTTTGGCTAAAACAAATGAAAGGTGAAAATCCTAAATTGTTGAGGTGGTCCATATCCCTACAGGGAATGGACTATACAGTGGAACATAGACCTGGGAGTAGCCACTCCAATGCAGATGGACTCTCCAGATATTTCCACTTAGACAATGAAGACTCATCAGGTAATGGCTAGTCTTATTGTCCTTCGTTTGGGGGGGGGTTGTGTAGGAAAATACCATCTTGCCTGGCATGTTACCCCCATTTTTCACTGTATATATGTTGTTTTAGTTGTATGTGTCACTGGGACCCTGGTAACCCAGGGCCCCAGTGCTCATAAGTGTGCCTGAATGTGTTACCTGTGTAGTGACTAACTGTCTCACTGAGGCTCTGCTAATCAGAACCTCAGTGGTTATGCTCTCTCATTTCTTTCCAAATTGTCACTAACAGGCTAGTGACCATTTTTACCAATTTACATTGGCTTACTGGAACACCCTTATAATTCCCTAGTATATGGTACTGAGGTACCCAGGGTATTGGGGTTCCAGGAGATCCCTATGGGCTGCAGCATTTCTTTTGCCACCCATAGGGAGCTCTGACAAATCTTACACAGGCCTGCCACTGCAGCCTGAGTGAAATAACGTCCACGTTATTTCACAGCCATTTTACACTGCACTTAAGTAACTTATAAGTCACCTATATGTCTAACCTTTACCTGGTAAAGGTTAGGTGCAAAGTTACTTAGTGTGAGGGCACCCTGGCACTAGCCAAGGTGCCCCCACATTGTTCAGAGCCAATTCACTGAACTTTGTGAGCGCGGGGACACCATTACACGCGTGCACTACATATAGGTCACTACCTATATGTAGCTTCACCATGGTAACTCCGAATATGGCCATGTAACTTGTCTATGATCATGGAATTGCCCCCTCTATGCCATCCTGGCATTGTTGGTACAATTCCATGATCCCAGTGGTCTGTAGCACAGACCCTGGTACTGCCAGACTGCCCTTCCTGGGGTTTCTCTGCAGCTGCTGCTGCTGCCAACCCCTCAGACAGGCAGCTGCCCTCCTGGGGTCCAGCCAGGCCTGGCCCAGGATGGCAGAACAAAGAACTTCCTCTGAGAGAGGGTGTGACACCCTCTCCCTTTGGAAAATGGTGTGAAGGCAGGGGAGGAGTAGCCTCCCCCAGCCTCTGGAAATGCTTTGTTGGGCACAGATGTGCCCAATTCTGCATAAGCCAGTCTACACCGGTTCAGGGACCCCTTAGCCCCTGCTCTGGTGCGAAACTGGACAAAGGAAAGGGGAGTGACCACTCCCCTGACCTGCACCTCCCCTGGGAGGTGTCCAGAGCTCCTCCAGTGTGCTCCAGACCTCTGCCATCTTGGAAACAGAGGTGCTGCTGGCACACTGGACTGCTCTGAGTGGCCAGTGCCACCAGGTGACGTCAGAGACTCCTGCTGATAGGCTCCTTCAGGTTTTGCTAGCCTATCCTCTCTCCTAGGTAGCCAAACCCTCTTTTCTGGCTATTTAGGGTCTCTGTCTCTGGGGAAAATTTAGATAACGAATGCAAGAGCTCATCCGAGTTCCTCTGCATCTCCCTCTTCACCTTCTGATAAGGAATCGACTGCTGACCGCGCTGGAAGCCTGCAAACCTGCAACATAGTAGCAAAGACGACTACTGCAACTCTGTAACGCTGATCCTGCCGCCTTCTCGACTGTTTTCCTGCTTGTGCATGCTGTGGGGGTAGCCTGCCTCCTCTCTGCACCAGAAGCTCCGAAGAAATCTCCCGTGGGTCGACGGAATCTTCCCCCTGCAACCGCAGGCACCAAAAAGCTGCATTACCGGTCCCTTGGGTCTCCTCTCAGCACGACGAGCGAGGTCCCTCGAATCCAGCGACGCTGTCCAAGTGACCCCCACAGTCCAGTGACTCTTCAGCCCAAGTTTGGTGGAGGTAAGTCCTTGCCTCACCTCGCTGGGCTGCATTGCTGGGAACCGCGACTTTGCAGCTACTCCGGCCCCTGTGCACTTCCGGCAGAAATCCTTTGTGCACAGCTAAGCCTGGGTCCACGGCACTCTAACCTGCATTGCACGACTTTCTAAGTTGGTCTCCGGCGACGTGGGACTCCTTTGTGCAACTTCGGCGAGCACCATTTCATGCATCCTCGTAGTGCCTGTTTCTGGCACTTCTCCGGGTGCTACCTGCTTCAGTGAGGGCTCTTTGTCTTGCTCGACGTCCCCTCTCTCTTCAGTTCCAATTTGCGACCTCCTGGTCCCTCCTGGGCCCCAGCAGCGTCCAAAAACGCCAAACACACGATTTGCGTGTAGCAAGGCTTGTTGGCGTCCATCCGGCGGGAAAACACTTCTGCACGACTCTCCAAGGCGTGGGGGATCCATCCTCCAAAGGGGAAGTCTCTTGCTCTTGTCGTTCCTGCAGTATTCACAGTTCTTCAGCCTAGTAAGAGCTTCTTTGCACCAACCGCTGGCATTTCTTGGGCATCTGCCCATCTCCGAGCTGCTTGTGACTTTTGGACTTGGTCCCCTTGTTCCACAGGTACCCTCAGTCAGGAATCCCTCGTTTTTGCATTGCTGGTTTGTGTTTTCCTTGCATTTTCCCTCTAACACGACTATTTTGTCCTTAGGGGAACTTTAGTGCACTTTGCACTCACTTTTCAGGGTCTTGGGGAGGGTTATTTTTCTAACTCTCACTATTTTCTAATAGTCCCAGCGACCCTCTACAAGGTCACATAGGTTTGGGGTCCATTCGTGGTTCGCATTCCACTTTTGGAGTATATGGTTTGTGTTGCCCCTATCCCTATGTTTCCCCATTGCATCCTATTGTAACTATACATTGTT